>NC_046154.1:63166149-63223664 GCF_011064425.1 Rattus rattus
AAATGACTCCTAGTAATATTCTGCTGTACTCATAGATTAGTGCCTTGCTCATCCATCATCAAAGAAGCTTCCTCCTGCTGCAAGATAGGAACAAATATAGTGACCCATTGCCAGACACTAGGCAGGGAGAGAAAGAAAGAGACAGAGAGACAGAGACAGACAGAGATATAGAAGATGAGACAGAGACCTTGGAATACACAGGTCTAAATGGGATGTCTCCATCAAATTCATCCCCTCGGAACTCAGGGAATCCCTGGAGAGAAGTATCAGCAAAAGGCAAAGGGGAGGAAGGGAACCAGGAAAACAATGAAGGCCCTCTAAATCGATTGAGCCAAGCTCATATGAGCTCACAGTTTATTGTAAAGCAGCAGCACAGGGCTGACATAGGACTGCACCAAATCCTCTGCATATAATAGCTTTCAGTTTAGTATTTATTTTTAAGGAATTTCTGATTTTTGTGTCTGCTCTTGAGGCTCTTTTCTTTCTATTGGGTTGCCTTGTCCAACTTCTTTGTGGTGGTTTTGTTTTATCATATATTTTATTTTGTTATGTTTTATTGTTAGCTCTTAGAAGCCTGTTATTTTCTATCAGAGACAGAAAGGGAGTGGATCCAGAGAGGGAGGCGAGGTGGGGCAGAACTGAGAGGAGTAGAGGAAGGGGAAACTAATCAGGACATAGTGTGTGAAGATAGAATCTACTTTCAGTAGGCATGAGTGGTATAGTGGTGCCGAAGAAGTCACTCAGTTGGTAAAGCACTTGCCACCCATGCAAGAGGACCTGAGTTTGAATCCCAGAATCCCTTTCAAGCTAGACACCCTTGAATAAATCTATAATTCTGGAGTTCTCACGGTGAGCTGGGAGGTGGAGCAGCAGAATCCCCAAAAACTCTTGAACCCCCTAGCCTGGCATACACCCAGAAACAACAGAGGAGACAAGGATTAACATCTTGTTTCTCTGCCTTCCACATATACACCACACACTTGTCCTCACACACATCACATGTCTTAAACTCGAAATAGTTTTACTTTTCTTTAGTTAATTACTGCCTAGATTGTTTTTATTAATAGTTATAATGATGTTATACACACAAGACCAAGTGTTTTCTTCTCTTAAACTAGTTTTATTTTTATTATCACAAAGTTTTTTTTTCCTTTATCAGGATGGCAATTAACTCTAGCTCCAAGCTTCTCTCAGGAATGACATCAGTGCAAAAGTTTCTGAGTTCATCACGAAGCATCATGTCCCTACTTTTGTTTGGTATAGAGCTTTAACCATCAAGTTATTACCATCTGTTTTCATGGATATTAGAGAAAATTCAGTCAAATCACATTTTAAATATCTGCTAGTAGTCATTCATTGTTCAACCAAGAGACTGCCTGCATAAGAAATTAGCTAGGAATCATTTAGCATAAAGAATTATTGACCAGGCTGGAGAGATTGCTCAGTGGTTAAGAGCACTGACTGCTCTTCCAGAGGTCCTGAGTTTAATTCCCAGCAACCACATGGTGGCTCACAACTATCTGTTAATGGGGAATTGATGCAATGCCCTCTTCTGGTGTGTTTGAAGACAGTGACTATGTACTCACATAAAATAAATAAATAAATCCTAAAATAAATAAATAAAAAATTATTGACCGACTCCCCTTCAGGCTGGCATCTTCTGCTGGGGCAGATCACCAGCTTCTCTGCTCCCCTGAAGACACCATAGCCTGAAGGCGTCCCTGAAGAACAGCTACACATAGGAAACAGCTTGACTGCTCTCCTGAAGATGCAACAGTCTGAAGGCCTCTCAGGAGATCTGCTGCAGCCAGGGCAACAGGTCACCTCTGGAGGCCCCACAGGAGGTCTGCTACAGCCAGGACCACAGGCCTACCAGTAGACCTGAAGCAACACCAGGACACAAGAGGCAGGTTCTTGACACACCCAGACCAGCAAACACTGGCATAACCATATGGTGAGAGGCAAGCACAAGACCATAAGCAACAAAAGCCAGTATACTTGGGCATCATTAGAACCCAGTTCTCCCAACACAGCAGCCCTGAATACACCAACACACCTAAAAATCAGGAAGCTGATTTGAAATCCTATCTCATGAAGATAATAGAGTCCTTTAAGGAGTATATAAATAACTCACTGAAAGAAATACAGGTAAACAGGTAGAAGCCCTTAAGAGGAAACAAATAAATTCCTTAAAGAAATATGGGAAAACACAAACAGGTGAAGGAATTGAATGAAGTGGTCTAAGATGTAAAAGTGGAAGTAGAATAAAGAAAACATAAATAGAGGGAACCCTGGAAATGGAAAAGAGGTCCATTTCCTGACCTAGGAAAGAGCTCAGAAATTACAAATGTAAGCATCACCAACAGAATACAAGAGATAGAAGAGAAAATCTCAGGTGTTAAAGAAACTTTAGAAGATATCGACACAACTGTCAAAGAAAATTCAAAACATAAAAAACTCCTAACCCAAAACATCCAGGAAATCCAGGACACCATAAAATGATCAAACCTAAGGATACTAGGTATAGAAGAGAGCAAAGAGATTCCCAACTTAAAGGGCCAGTAAATATCGTCAACAAAATTACAGAAGAAAACTCCCCTAACCTAGAGAAAGAGATGCCCATGAACATACAAGAAGCCTAGAGAACTACAAATAGACTGGACCAGAAAAGAAATTCCTCCTGTCACATAATAGTTAAAACACCAAATGTACAGAGCAAAGAAGGAATATTAAAATTTGCAAGGGAAAAGGGCCAAGTAATGTATAAAGGCAGAGCTATCAGAATTACATCAGACTTATCAACAGAGACACTAAAAGCCAGAAGAGCCTGGACAGAGGTCATGCAGACTCTAAGAGAACACAAATGTCAGGCCAGGCTACTATACCCTACAAAACTATAAATCATCATAGATGAGAAACCAAAATATTCCAGGACCAAACCAAATTCAAACAATATCTAGCTACAAACCCAGCCCTACAGAGGATTCTAGAAGGAAAACTCCAACACAAGGAGGGTACCTACACCAAAAAAAATATTAATTATCTCATAACAAAGCCGAAAGGAGAGAATCACATATATACATAATGCCACCTACAAAAACAAATGTAACAGGAACTAACAACCATCGGTCATTAATATCTCTCAATATTAATGGACTCAACTGACCTATAAAAAGACATAAGCTAACAGACTGGATGTGCAAACAATATCCAGCATTTTGCTGCATACAAGAAATACACTACCTCAGAGTAAAAGGAAAAAAGTCCTCCAGCAAACGATCCTGAAGAATCAAGCTGGAGTTGACATTCTGTTATCCAATAAAATAGACTTTCAACCAAAAATTATCAAACAAGATGAGAAAGGACACTTCATATTCATCAATGGAAAAATCCATCAAGAGAAAGTCTCAATTCCAAGCATCTATGCCCCAAATGCCAGGGCACCCACATTCATAAAAGAAACTACTAAAGCTCATATCACACATTGAACCCCACACAATAATAGTGTGAGACTTCAACACCCCACACTCACTAATGGATAGGGCATTAAAACAGAAACTACACAAAGACACAGTGAAAATAAAAGAGGTTATGAACCAAATGGATTTAACAGATATGTACAGAGCATTAGACCCTAAAATAAAAAAAAAATACACTTTCTTATCAGCACCTCATGGTACCTTCTCCAAAACTGACCATTATATAATCAGTCACAAAACAACATTCAATGGATACAAGAAGTTTGAAATAATCCCATGCATCCTATCAAATCCCATGGCTTAAGACTGGTCTTCAACAACGACAAAAACAATAGAAAACCCACATACCCATGGAAACCGAACAACTCTCTATTCAATAACTTGGTCAGGGAATAAATAAAGAAAGAAATTAAAGGAATTCAATGAAAGCGAGGACAGAGCATATCCAAAATTATGGGACACAAAGTAGTGCTAGAAGGAAAATTTGTAGCACTAAGTAAAGAAATTGGAGAGATCCTACATTAGAAACTTAGCAAACCTGAAAGCTCTAGAACAAAAAGAAGCAAACACACCCAAGAGGAATAGATGGCAGGAAACAGCCAAACTCAAGGCTGAAATCAACCAAATAGAAATGAAGAGAACTATACATAGAATCAACAAAACCAAGAGTTGGTTCTTTGAGAAAATCAACAAGCTAGATAAACTTCTAGTTAAACAAACTACAGGGCCCAGAAATGGTATTCAAATCAACAAAATCAGAAATAAAGGGAGAAATAATACAGAAACTGAGGAAATTAAAAAAAAACCATCAGATTCTACTACAAAAGCCTATACTCAACAAAATTGGAAAATCTAGATGAAATGGATGAATTTCTCGAAACATACTATATACCAAAGTTAAATCAAGAGCAGCTAAACTATCTAAACAGGCCGATATCCCCTAAGGAAATAGAAGTCATTAAAAACCTCCCCACCAGGTGGATTTAGTGCATAATTCTACCAGACCTTCAAAGACGACCTGATACCAGTATTCCTCAAACCATTCCATAAAATAGAAACAGAAGGTACACTACCTAATTCATTCTATGAAGCCACAATTACTCGGATACCTAAACCACACAAGGACCCAAGAAAAAAGAGAACTTCAGACCAATTTCACTTATGAATATCAATGTGAAAATATTCAATAAAATTCTTCCAAGCCGAATCCAAGAATACATCAAAGCCATCATTAAACATGATCAAGTAGGCTTCATCTCAGGGATGCAAGATTGGTTCAATGTATGAAAATCCATCAACGTAATTCACTATATAAACAAACTCAAAGAAAACAATCACATCATCATCTCCTTAGATGCTGAAAAAGCACTTGACAAAATACAACACCCCTTCATGTTAAAAGTATTGGAGGGATCAGGAATTCAAGGCCCATACCTAAACATAATAAAAGCAATTTACAGAAAACCAACAGCCAACATCAAATTAACTGGAGAGATACTTGAAACAATCCCACTAAAATCAGGGACAAGACAAGGATGCCCACTCTCCCCATATCTATTCAATATAATACTCAAAGTTCTAGCTAGAGCAATAAGACAACCAAAGGGGATCAAGGGGATATAAATTGGCAAAGAAATTAAGGTATCACTTTTTGCAGATGATATGATAGTATACATATGAGACCCCAAAAACTCTGCCAGAGAATTTTTACAGCTGATAAACAACTTCAGCAAAATGGCTAGATATAAAATTAACTCGAATAAATCAGTAGCCTTCCTTTATACAAATGATGGATGGGCTGAGAAAGAAATTAGGGAAACAATACCCTTCACAGTAGTCACAAATAATATATAAAGTATCTTGGGGTAACTTTAACCAAACAAGTGAAAGAACAGAACTTCCAGACTCTCAAGAAAGAAATGAAGGTTCAGGTCCTTAATAAAACCAAACCTACTGGAAACACTGTGTGACACAGTCAAGCAAATGAAAACAATTTCAATAGCTTCATCTAATCAGCAGAACAGATGTTTGTAGCAGGCTGAATTGCTAAAGCTAATTTCTCTCTAAAATGATAGGAACAAATTACTTTTGTTCAAAACACATATGTCTGAGTTAGGGTTTTACTGCTGTGAACAGACACCATGAGCAAGGCAACCCTTATAAGGGCAACATTTCATTGGGGCTGACTTACAGGTTCAGAGGTTATGTGCATTATCAAGGTGGGAACATGGCAGCATCAAGGCAGGCATGGTTCAGGAGGAGCTAGGAGTTCTACATCTTATCTAAGTGCCTCTAGGAGAAGACTGGCTTCCAAGGTAGTTACGATGAGGGCCTTAAAACCTGTGCTCACAGTGACACACTTCCTCCAACAAGGCCATGCCTACTCCAACAAGGCCACACCTCCTAATGGTTGCCACGCCTTGGGCCAAGGAGATACAAGCCATCATACCAGCCATGATAAGCTGGTGTGGTAGCATGTGCCTGTAATTATAAGGTAAGAGAAGGTATAAAGGTATAAGGGTGGCCTACAAATCAATTTCCAGGCAAGCCACAGTGATGTAGGTAAGCCCTGTCACAAGCAAACAAAACCCTCAAAAGTGTCCCGTCTCTGCCTCTGCTTGCAGCTTAAGATGCGATTTCTCCAGCTGCTCTACCACCATGCTTCTATTCCATCACCACAGACTCTTAACTCTCTGAAACCATAAGCCAACGGAACGCCTCCTATCATTCTTCATGGCATTTTATTCCAGCAATAGAAACGTGACCAAGCTGTCCAGCCCAATCTGAAAATCAGGCTTGGTAATTGTGAATACTGACTTGACAGTAAAATTTCCAGTAGAATTCCACTACATTTCCCAGTTCTACTCTCCTGCCACCAAAGCACATTCACAGTTACCTGAAAATGATTCAGAGACTGCGTCCACTGTTCATTAATTAAAAAAGCACACTTAAGACATGGCCAACTGAATGTTCCCTCCCACAGTCAGATCCTGACAGTTGACGCCTGTGAGTAAGTATACAGTAGAAAGGACCTTGCGTCTCTGATCACATGTAGGATTTGTGATGACAGGGTCAGCCTGGTTCATGTGGAGATGTACAACACTGGTTCTCAACTTTCCTAATGCTACGACCCTTTCATACAGTTCCTCACGTTGTAGTGATCCCCTACCATAAAATTACTTTCATGACTACTTCAAAACTGTAATTTTGTTCCTGTTTTGAATTGTAATGTAAATAGTTAGAGATTTGCCAATACAGATTTTGTAGGGGGTCACAGCCAACAGGTCGAGAACTGCTGCTGGTCTACAAGGAACCAGCCCCCCTAGTATCTTGGTTTTAACCCTAAAATCATTTTGCATTCTGGCTTCCCAAAATTACATAGGATAAATTGTGTTGTAGGTGAGTCGTGAAGACTGTGTTCACTTACAGCAGCAAGAGGCAACTCAAGGGAACGAACAGCAGCTATATCTGCTCTCACTTGGCATTATTTCAGGTTGCTTTTATGAGCAAAGCTTGTCTTACCTAGCAATTTGTCTTACCTAGCAACAGTTGTTAAGTAAGTTGACAACTTAATGCTGGACACTGGGAGGGAGAAACTACTCATCTCTGTCCAACCCAGAGCTCAACCTTGAGAGGCAGAGGCTGGTAGAACCATTCTTTAGACAAACAGCCACTGCCAAGTCATGATGAATTGTTTAGTTCTTGCCAGGCTCTAGTAGAATCTTGAAGCCCTGCCCACCCCCCCTCCAGCTATAGACGTCTAGCTTCTCTTGAAACCACCATTATTTTTTTCTGATCCTGATATTATTTTAACTATAAGTAGTAAAAGATATCAGAGATTTAACTATGATCAGAAATCCAGATTTTACTAATTTTGTTTGCTGTGCTGTTTGCAATAAAATAATTCCGCCAGCCCCTTTCGGGGAGACCTTCAAACGGATCCATGAGTACAAGCCATTTAAGACACGCTTCTACACTCACAAAGATATCCTGGGTAAGTGATTTTACCTTTTGGTGGGGGGGGTGGTGGTGGTGGGGGAGGTGGAGTGGGGGTGGTGGTGGTGGTGGTGGTGAGCCTCTAGCTCACAGAAATCCACCTGCCTCTGTCTCTGAAGGGCTGGTGTTAAAGGTCTGTTGTGTGCCCCCTTGCTCAGCAATAATTTTATTCCTTTTTTTTTTTTTTTTTGTTCTAAGGTAGAATAGTAGCACTGGGTGTCATTTGTCTCAGGTTTTCTCTATTTGAGGTTGCCGGTCTCTGTAGGAATTCCATCATGAAGTGGTAGCAAGTTGGAATCTGGCTACTCTACTTAACAGTTTATGAATGGGATAGCGTTTTCAGCCTCTCACTGTTTCCTGTTGTAAATAAGAACATTAATGTGTATCTTTTAAATTGTTTTGAAGTGTTAATGAAATATTGTAGCTATTTAACTCCTGGAACATCATAGTAAATGTGTGTTCTTTTCAACTTTGACTATACTTGGGGACCTTTCCATACATATAAGACAGAAAATATCTAAATACCCCAATTAATGAGTGGAAGAAACTTAGCCGTTATTTTGTAACTAGTGACAAAAGCAGATGCATACAAATAAAATAGGAATATTTACAACACACAGATATAGTATATAAGCAAATGAGTTAAAAATCATATTTCTATTTCTCATTTACACCCAGAAAAGCTTCAATCTAATCCTAGATTTTATGTATATTTTTAAAGCACTCATACAGACAGAAAATGTATGTAGACGTCCATTTTTTACATCTGTTTGCCTGTATTTATTATTAAATTGTTATAAGTCAAATGAGTGAGAATTCTGCCTTCTTTATAAATAAAATCACACTGAAGTATCTGTACAAGAGAATTTCACAGGACAATGATTCTCTAGTCGCTGTTACAACCTCCAGGATCAGGCTCTACCAATGTACATTTTTTTTCTTACATCTTTAAAACACTCTTAGTATTGGAATAGTTTGATTCATGGGTTTCAAAAAGGGATCAGAGAGTTCCCACAGATCCCAACTTTTCAAACCAATTTCTTATAATCTTGGTACATTGTCAAAACTGGGGAGTTTGCACAATAAGAACTGTGCTCTTAAGTCTGACACATAACTTACAAATCTCCCCACAGAAGGGAAGTTAAGGCTTCCTGCAGTTAAGGCTGAGAACAAGAGACAATGATGATATGTAAACATTAGAAAGGATTTGCATTACATTCTGAATGTACACAGCGGATGTACACAGGTGGGGATTTTATAATATAATCTGCATCCATCTCTATAACAGCGCTTGCTGCCGCACGTTTTAAGACTCACTCGTGTGGTGGGGGCACTGGAGAGAGGACAGCAGTTAAGAGCCCTTGCTGCTCTTGCAGAGGGCCCACCTTCAGTTTCCAGCACCCACATCAACTGTAACTACAGCTCCAGGGATCTCCTGCCCCGACGGTGCCTGAACATACTTAGACACACCTCCACACGAGTTAAAACAACAAAAATAAATCCTTTAAAAAAAACAATACATTTAAAAATATGAATTAGTGATCCAGTGGTAGCGTTTAATTCCACAGAATATATCTTTCAGCTGTAGGTGGTGGAAGCAACTTAGAGCAAGACGCATAAATTTGTGATGGAATTTCTTGATCCTTTTAACAAGGATGCAAGGTGTAATCGGTCATCAAGACTTCGGTCTGCCATGAGCACACTCAGTGCATTGGCTGGGCTGGTACTGCAGTCAGGCCCACTCCAGCATCTAGAAAAGGATACGAATACAAATGATCCAAACATCTCTTAGCCCCAGTTTAGAAATCCCAGAGGGAAAGAAGCTATTTTCTCCTTATGTCTTCCGTGCAAAAAATTAGAGAAGAGTGTAGCTTGAATATGTGTCAGATTACAAACTAGTTTATAGAAGGAAGGAGGGAGGGAGGGAGGAAGGAAGGAAGGAAGAAAAGAAGATGAGGCTATTAGCAATCTTCATAGAAGGAAGGAAGGAAGGAAGGAAGGAAGGAAGGAAAGAAGGAAGGAAAATGATGGTATTAGCAGTCTTACCATGACAGTCAAGTGAGGGAGTTGTTAAGAGAAGAAAGGCCTGCTACCAGGCCTTGAGAAACACAGGATATGTTGAGAAACACACATGTCTACAGCATCTTACTGTAAGAATTTTCATAGCAATTTTAAGGCCATCTCAGGGGAGAACGTGTGCCAACCCTGAGACCAGACCAAAGAGCTCAGATCTTAGCTCTAGGTCCAGAATTGTCCCCGCCTATCTGACTTTGGGTGTCTCTCTGCCTCCCCTAGAGTCACACTTTGAGGGAAGATGGTAATTTGGAACATTATAATGAAGAGGTCAGATTAGATCACTGACAGAGTAATAATAAACTAGAAACTTGGTGCACTCCACCACTGACAGAGTCAGAAAGACCGGCACATTAGTGAAAGGCATATACATGATGTATTAAAGAAAGCACCTTGACAGAGCAAGGAGACAGGAGGTGAGTGAGGCTCTAAAGCCTTGTGAATCTGTGTTCTGCTTCGAGTGTGTCACAAATTGCAGGGCATTTACCTTTCATCGCCTGCTGTTTGCACTGGGTGTGATGAAAGATGACGAACTCCATTCAGGCCTATGTGGTGGGTTCCATCTTGATCAGCTAGTGAAAGGCTTCTCCTTCCAATGAGTATCTTTAAAGAAGAGATCGTGGCAGGGTGGTGGCAGCGGTGGCAGCGGCGGCGGCGGTGGTACAGCTGAGAGGAAAGTTGCGTGCTTAGCATGATGTGTCCAATTCTTAGTGCCAAAAATACTGTAAACGATTGACATCACCTAAAAAGACGTGACTTGTAGACAGCTCGCACAAATAATTTGACTAGTGATAGAAAGGCAAGCCAGAGAGCAGTCTACAGCCTGTAATCATTTCTCTCCAAATGCACAGAAATTGGGGACAGTATTCTGAACCAAGAAGAGCAGTTTCAAGAGGCTGCGCTCAAGGAAACCATTAAAAAAGCGGAAGCCAAAGTGTGGGAAGAGGTAACAGAACTCTGAGATGACCCCGAGTCATGTTTCCTCCTGCTGAATTTATCTAAATCTGTAAATTCAGAATAGCAGGGAAGAGATAGACCACAGCGTCCTGACAAACCGGACTCTTGGGCATATTTTTGCCCTCTGGATTCTTGGCTTCTTTATCGGTGAAGAGGGATAGTATTAACTCCCTTCTCAAAGCATTGGTGAGAGGGTTCGATCAAAGAATGCACTTGACACGAGGTGAAACTTAGTAAGAAGCAGGTCCAGTCAAGAACCTTCTTCCTTCTAAGTTTTTCTCTGCATGGATGACTCTGGACACTTTATTCTCATTTGTCTGAAACTTAAAAGGGGGGAATCTTTGTTGTAAATTGTTTATTATGGGCTTTTATTTTCATTAGGGACTATCAATATGTACACCATGTAATAAATACTTCTGAACTAAATGCCCGTTTCCCCCAAATGCCTTATTGTCACCAACTCTCCTTACTTACTGTCTTTAAAGTCCTTGGGGCTTCTAGTCACTGTGGTGCATTCCTACGGTCCCAGCTATGGAGGCTGAGGCAAGAGGAGGCTGAGGCAGAGGGAGGCTGGGGCAGGGGGAGGCCCAGGCAGCAGGAGGGTGGGGTAGGGGGAGGCCAAGGTAGCAGGAGGCTGGAGCAGGGGGAGGCCAGAGCAGGACAAAACTGGCAAGACCAAGGCTAACCTGCACAATCTAAGAAGGGACCCATGTGAAAGAAACAAGCAAATAAAACAAAACCCCACGTATCCTGGATACATGGCTGCAGAGAGCCGGGGGCTGTTTGAAGATTGGAGACGTAACTACTGCTTTACTCATAGTAGCAACCAGAGTGAAGCCTCAAACCCGTAGCCATCGGTTTTTTCAATCACAGACGGATTGGAATAAATGACCATCTAAAGAGAATTGAAGCTCTTTTGGACGAGATAAGGCATGATTCCTAAGAATCCAGTAGTAATAAAAATCCAATGGTAAGAGCCATCAGTTACTTAAATAGCCCAGTATACTATTTGAATATAAGCTGACTGTGGGCCTGAGTATTTCTCTAAATAATCTAAGTTCTTTACTGACTGCCTGATGAAGAGACCTCAGGGGATTCATGCTCCCTGCATAGCCTTTCAGTTTTATGTGTCTGTTTTTTTCTCTGTTTTCTAGATTAACATACTCAGCTGCATATATATACATATACACACACACATATACACATACACACATATACACATACATCATATACATAGACACACACATCATACACATACACACCATACACATACATCATATACATAGACATAGACATACACATAATACACATACATCATATAATACACATATACATACACACATACATATATACATACATCATGTACACATATATATCATATACACATACACTACACATATATATCATATACACATACACAAACACATATGCAAATACATCATATATACATACACATACACATATACATCATATATATACATATACATCATATACATACATCATATACACATGCATCATATACATATACACATATGCATATACATAAACACAGATATACACATATACATCATACATTATACATTATGCATTATACATTAACACTATGTACTATACATTATACATTATATGTTGTACATTATACATTATAGTTTCCCTGTTTTTAATAATTCCTAAAGCAGCAAAGGTAGCCCAGGGCTCAGGGTGTTATGTGCATCTGGCTAAAGCAGCTACTGTGGGAAGTAGGGGGTAGAAACAGTGCAGTTAGGGTGGGTGCTAGCTTCCTTAAGCATGAATACTTCACTTACCAACTTCTTCAACACTGACCAGCTTCTTCTCTATGCTTAACCAGAAATATTAATAGATACATGAACCTTTTATTTCTAAGGCTGAAACGCTCCAAAAACAAGCAGTGGATCAAGCACTTGAAGATGCAGATGCCAGACACAAATTTGAAATTCGGGTTCTGGAAGAACAACATCAAAAAGACTTAAAGGTTCTCTCTATAAGGATTTGTGCATTATCTTTTTTTTTTGAGCATTTAAGTTAGTAAATAGAAAATGCTTCTATTAGTTGACATGGGAAGAATGGGCAAAGCAGTCATTAGTAAAGTCCAGCGAGTGTTTCATAAACGTTGGGAGGGAACCTTGGATATAACCTCTGTAATAGCACTTTCATGGCACGCAGCATTGTCAGAATTAAATAACTGAGTATCTGATCAGCTGTTTCACTGACATGACCACATGATATGATCTGGTTCACTGACATGAGCACAGCCTCCATAGGGGCAGTCTGGCCTGCGTCTATGCTAGCCCTGTCCAGTACTGTGCTTTGATAAGGCAGAGATTCAAAACATTGAATCAATAGATCAACCTGTCTCTTCCTTCTGGGCTTTTGGTTCCATACTTTTTCCTAAATTTCCCTTTTTTGAGCCAAATTTGAAGCAAGCTTTAATTAAACATTGGCCAGGATGATGGACTCTGGTTAGGTCAATTCCTGGGTTCTTAGGAAACGCTGAGGAGTCTCATTTTACAGAGGCTTCATGTCCACAACAATGTGCTACATAATGACACTTCAACATACACATGTGTACACTGTATCTGTAAGTATACATCCTATGTGGAGAATGTTACCTCCGAACCCTCTCTTCTCTTTCTCACCCCTCCTAATAGTTTTGTTTCTCTGGATAGTTTTCTTTTACTTTCATATCATATATACATACATGTTTTTACGTACTGCACATGACAGGAAGTATGATATTCCTTTCTGAGACCAGATTAATTCATAATCACCTCTAGTTGCATCAATTTCCCTGAAATCAACAACAACAAAATCCATTGGGTATTCATACATTTCCCTTATCCTTTCCTCTGTGGTTAGATACCGAGACTGGCTAAGAGGAACTTTGTAACTTGCAAACTCATCAACATTGCAAGCAGAGAGATTCACTAAATTCAATATCTCTGTCATAAAACCTGTTGGAAAAACCAGAGTACAGAACTATCATCATATTTGTACAGAACTGTCTCCAAGGGATAGACAGGAGGACTAGATACATGGGCAGAGGCTACAGGAAAATGGCAGACATCCCAATAACGTGGTGGACAATCAGTTTAGAAAACTACAGGCCTGTTTTTTCAACAAGGAGCACATAGCATATACAAATTTTGTGCCAAATAAGGTTAAATGAACTGTCCTTGTCCTAGGACCAACAGGGAAAGGGAGTTATGCACACCACACACACACACACACACACACACACACACACACACACACACACACACACACACACACAGAGACGGAGAGAGAGACAGAGAGACAGAGAGACAGAGAGAGAGACAGAGAGAGAGACAGAGAGAGAGAAGAGATATTTTGAATATTTTAGTTAACTGAAACAATTCCATGTGATTGATTCACAACTACTTTTAAATCACCTGTTTAATAGATGTTCATTATGTCAAGTAAGTGATGGTTCTCTCCTCTTAGTCTTCATTTTAAGACATTGAACATGTTGGACTGGAGAGATGGCTCAGTGGTTAAGAGCACTGACTGTCCTTCCAGAGGTCCTGAGTTCAATTCCCAGTCAATCACATGGTGGCTCACAACCATCTGTAATGGAATCTGATGCCCTCTTGTGGTGTGTCTGAAGACAGCTAGAGTGTACTCACATACATGAAATAAACAAATAAATCTTTTTTTTAAAAAGACATCAAACCTGTAATATCTAGATCCACTTTTCCATTCCCTTTCTTTAAGGCTCTAGAAGCTAAAACCAAGGTGGAGATGATTCAACAGATGGATGATGAGCTGAAGAGAGAGCACACAGCTGCAGAACAGCGCATGGTCCATCGGATCCAGAGGATCATGATGGAGTGTCACCGGGAGAAGATGGAGGCTGTGCAGAAAGCCAGGGAAGAGGAGAGAGAGATTGCGCAGAAAGTTATCGAGGACCAGAGAAGGTACTCCAGAGAGCGCATCTGCAGATTAGCATCTGACTTGGCTGAAATCCACCTAGAGAAAGAAACAAGGCCAAGGCATTTAACTGAGCACTGCCCACCATTTCCTGGTTTTATTGTGCGATATATCAAACACTGATATCCACAGACATAGGAGAGAGGAAGTGGGGGTGGGGGGAGAAGGGGGAGAGAGGGCGATTTAAGAAAAATGGTAGCCGGGGCTGGGGGATTTAGCTCAGTGGTAGAGCGCTTACCTAGGAAGCGCAAGGCCCTGGGTTCGGTCCCAAGCTCCAGAAAAAAAAAAAAAAAAAAAAAGAAAAAGAAAAAATGGTAGCCTAAGTGCTTAAGTATCTAGCACAGCCTAAGGGGTTGAAAGTTTCCAACAGGCCTGGAAAGTCCCTTCTTTCATTCTCAGTCATGCTCCATCCCTTCTCTGCAAACAGCGATCGTCTCAGGATTATTTTCCTCGTGAAGTAGCTCCAGTATTAAAAGGCTGAGAAGAATCAATAAACACCTTTCTATAAACACTTAAGGGTCATTGTTTCCAGGCTAGCTCACACACTGTTGTGGGTGTTTCCTTTGCAAACTAATAGATGACTATGTTAAAATACTGACTTTATGGAAATGTGAGGGAAACACACAAGTCTCTACTTACTGCTTCTTGCACATTGTTTGTTTCCCAAACACAGTTCCTATAACAAGGACTATATCCTTGATAATATGTTAACATTATATTGTTATATATATTGATATATATGTTAATATTATATTAATATATTTATATATATATATATATATCCAGAAATAAACTCATTCCTTGTCAAGAGGATGACGTTATTTCTTTTTTTCCCCTCTTTCCCTAGTGAGTGTCTTATATGAGTTTTAATATGTAGAGTGTCACAATATGATAAAATGACGTGAAAAACAGCTGCGTTTGAAGCCATACATAAAAGAGTTTTGCAAATGAACGTAAACCTATGCCAGTCTTTTCACCAAATATATTATATTTGGAGAGAATATTTTAATATTTTTTCATGAAAGTATTTGTGTTAAAGTATAACCAATTTATTGTTGTTTCACATTGATTGATAAATGTATTCTTGATTGTCTGTCTTTTAGCCCCTAATTCTGTTAATGTCAATAGAAAAGGCTTAAATAAATTATTTTTTTGATTTCTCAGTAATTTTGAGTATAAAAGGATTTTGGTTCTGTAATCAGAAAGTTAGAGATAATTTATAATTAAATATAGCTCATGTTAGGTCGAGATGAAATGTAAAGCCAGACTATGAGTATAAAGTTTGCTTCCTTTAATCCTATAGATGAGGAACTAGGGTTTGGTGGCTCTGGCCTATAATCCCAGCTCCCAGCACTTAGGTGGATCAAGACTTGGAGGTTAGGACCAGGGAGTTTGCTGTGAGATTTTGTTTCTGATAACGTCAGAAACTACACCCATAAAACCTTGCCAACATGACTGCCTAACATGAGTCAAACAAGAGCAACAATAGGCAATCAAAGTGGACAGGAGAAAACCCACGAAGCGTCGCATCTACTCTCAGGACTGCAGGCAACCGAGGAATGCTGAGAGCAGGAGAAAGAGCCCTCCCCAGGGAGGAGAACAGCAAGTGGTTACCCAATACCAAGCAATCAGCTGAAACACACAAGAAGTAACATTTTACATATCGGACAGGTTCTATTTAGGAATACACACACACACACACACACACACACACACACACACTCATGCATGCACGCACGCACATATATATATATATTCACATATGCATGTATATATATGCATGTAACAATGAAAAGGCCATAATTTGAAAGAGAGCAAGGAGTGGTGTGTGGGGGATTCAAAGGGGCCAAAAGAAGAGGGAGAGATAGTGTAATTATATTATAATGTCAAAAATAAAAAAGAGTCAGACGTCAGTCTGAGCTACGTAACTGGTCCAAGTCTACTCAAAGCAACAGAAACCAAACATTAATGATACTGTCTCAAAGAAATAAAAATCGGCAGAATTGGTATGAGGACCTTCTTTACGGGTTTAGGAATCTAACCTTGTCTCTTCAATTTTTTTTTAAGTACAATGACCAGAGTGAACTCAGATTCTCCATGCTGCCATTAAACAATACACTAGCTGTTTTGCCCCAGCCCACAGCAGAGAAGCTGATGGGCAGTCTCTGAGAACTATTTCTAAATTGATTGTTGATAGCTGATATGGTCCGAAAGCTCACGCATACCAGGTCTCTCAGGTTAACGACGCCTCTGGGATCCATGGTAAATTTGTTGTGTTTTTAGTGGCTAGTTGATCTAATTGGTAAACTTGTGTGATCTTTTGTAGCATGGTCCTGGATGAACTTGTGACTAGAGGTATAACAGCTATTAAAGACCAGAAGGCCAGCTTGGGTCAGTTGATCAAAGCAAAGGAGCATGAAATGAATGTCTACTACGGCATTGCTCAAAGGCAGAAGCAAGAAGAAGCGCAAGAAGTGCTTCAAGAGAAAGAAAAAACACACCAGGCCACCCTTGACAATGTGATGGGCAAACTGGTCAATACCCAGGGGGAGCTGCTGTCGGTGGCAAAGAAACTGGGAATCATGACAAACTGGAAAGATTTTCTGGAGGAGGAATTACAGGAAACCAGGGCCGCATTTCAGAAGTATATCAATTACACCTTTCCCAAGCTCACCCCGGGACATGCCGACTTCATTCTGCCAGAAAGAAAGAAAACGCCTCCCAGGCTTGCTAAGGAAACTGATAAGAGTACTGATTAGAGGTCATTGGCCAAAAGGCCACTAGAAAAGACATCATTCCGAAACTAAATAAAGTACTCAAAACCGACTGTCACTACGTGGTCAGAGTGCTGTTGGGCTGTAAGAATTTTCAACTTCCTTTTAAAATTGTCATAACAGTTATAGATATCTGTTTTTCTTTTCTTTCTTTCCTTCCTTCCTTCCTTCCTTCCTTCCTTCCTTCCTCTCTCTCTCTCTCTCTCTCTCTCTTTCTTTCTTTCTTTCTTTCTTTCTTTCTTAAAGTAATGAAGTCTCATATGGCATTTTCAAACATTGTGTCCTGATGTTCTCTGCCCTCTTCTCTCTCTTTCTTTCTGTGGTGTGAATGTTTTCATGGAAAACTAAAATATTCAAAAGCATATTCCAAGGCACGCTGAGCACCACCTCTACCTGCTGATCAGAGACAAACTAATTAGGAAGGGGAAATGGTGTTTAGCACACTCTGGTACCAGGCTTGATTCGTTTCTGCTTCAGACCCGTAAGCACACTCACGTTTGTTACAGTTGAAAATGAGGAAAGATTATGCTGTGTGCTGTAATCTGCCGAAGGAAGATTAGTGTTTGGTTAACAAAAACATCAAGTTTCATCAAATACGTTAAGGCAAATTTTAAGTTCTTGGCCTTGCATATAAATAATTTGGAGAGGATCCATTCATATTTTTGTGTTGTGAAAGAAAATTGTCTATAGAAGTTAGGGATCGTGAGTCCTCTATACCTGACCCTCATGTCCTATGACTCAAAAGTCCTGGGCCAAGAATTCCAATAATTACTTAAATAGACATTTTTAAGTTCATGCTTTTAAGTACGTTTAGAATTTTTACATGAGCACTGTATTATGTCATTTCTACTGTTTCCTCTCTCCCCTCCAACCCCTTCCGTGTCCTCCCACTCCCTCTCAAGTTCATGACTTCATCTAGTGTTGCTTATATGCACAGATGTTTAAGGATGACCATTTTGGATCAGATAACCTATCGGGGTTCATTCCTCTACTGGTCCCAGTTGACTGCCTGTATCTCTTCACCTAAGGGTGGGACCTTATGAGGTTGTCCTCTCTCCATGTCAGCATGTCAATGGGTATGGTCTT
This sequence comes from Rattus rattus, assembly GCF_011064425.1. Taxonomy (NCBI): domain Eukaryota; kingdom Metazoa; phylum Chordata; class Mammalia; order Rodentia; family Muridae; genus Rattus; species Rattus rattus. The sequence continues at coordinate 63,184,484 of NC_046154.1, forward strand.
TGCAGCTCTTATGCAGGCAGCCATATTGTCGAGGGTTCATGGGAGTAACACCCATGCCCTGTCCAGAAGAAACCATGCCACAGACGTTGTCCTGGTCCTCATCAGCCAGAATCAATGGAGACAAGTTATGATTGACTGACAACTTCTAAAACTATGAGCTAAAATAAATCTTTCCTCCTTTTATTGGTTTTCTCAGGCTATTTTGTGTCCAAGTGGCAGAAGGTTGCCTAACACTTAGGCTGCTCAAACATTGGCAAAGATGGGGTTTAGCTTATAGACTACACAGATTATAGGGCCTTGATCTATACGATAATATCACACATATCTACGTTTATGGAAGATTTTCTGACAAACTAATTCTCCCACGGAATAGAGATGGTTAGAATGTTCAAGTTAACTTAAAGGAAAAGTTCTCTGCTGGAATAAACTGCTTCCTCTAGTCTCACTAATAATCACTGACTCGCTGATGAACTAATTACAAAAATTGGCAGGAAACACTAGACCTTCTACATAGCTAAGATGAGCTCAGGGCTCAATAGAGGGCAGAGACCAAACATGTCTCCCAGAAGTGAATCCCAGGAAGCACTGTTTAAAGTGTACCAACAGAGTAAGAAATAGTTTGTCTTAAAAAATAAAAATAAATACACTAGCCAAGGCTCTGGCTGCAGTGACAAAGTTTGCAGTCTGTGGCAGTGATCACAGACATGTGGCTCTGCATATTGTTTTTCATGCAGGGTGGTCAATGAACTTCCTGCCATTTAGAACCCCAGATTACATTATCTGGAAACAAAATGTGCATCCCGTACGCCTAGTCTGTGTTCACGGGCAAATGTGCACAGGCATTGAGTACGGTCAATGCCTCTCATCTAAAAACTCTAATCAAATGTAGCTGGATTGTGGCCAACACCTACAGACATATTCACATAGAGACCTTGGACTTCCTGCAGCCTGTTCAGGTCTATCTCAATCTACTTGGTCTAATACAACAAAACATAAATTGGGAAGTTCATAAACAGCAGAAATTTATCTCTCCCAGTTTAGAGAAATCCAAGATCAAAGCATTAGTACATAGAGCATCTGCAGAAGAGAAGAACGATCTCCAGGGCCTTCTCAATAAGGACGATAATTCCACTTAAGAGGTCTCATCCTATATGACATAACCATCTCCCAGAGGCCTCATAACCTAATACCATCCTACCAGTGAGTAGGTTTTTTTAAACATGAACTCATATGGATTTGGAGAAGAAAGAACTATAAACAGGACTTGAGAGCAGTCTTCCTAAAGCAACTACCAGAAAGGAGAGGCATCTTCCCCAAGGCAATGACTGTCCTGGTTAGCCTTGATTGCCAACTTTGCACAGCCTAGAGTCATCCAAGAAAAGACACCTTAACTAAAAAATGGCCTAGATCAGACTGCTCCATAAGCCTGTCTGTAGGGGGTGTCAACAGATGGGAATACATTGTAGAGTGTCTCCCTCTGGCATACATCCTATAAGATTAAATGTCTTGGCTTTCAGGGAGAAGTCATTTTCCACACAATATATTGCTCATAATTTCTAAATACCCTTGTAAATAATTATTCTTACCCAGTGCATATGAATGAAAATATATAGTTCAGGCATAGGCCGTGTGACCTTAGGCAAAAATCACTTCATCTCTCTGCTTCACTTTTTTAACCTAAGGAACATACTTAATAGCACCTGTCCAAAATCAATAAATAACTATTAAATTTATAAATTCAGTCTAAGTTTTCTATGGCCATTATAGTATCATACCAAACAGGTTTATCTGTCTTAATCCATTTGATAAATAGGGGACGTGATGTCTTTCTCGGGCCTTTTGACTTCCTGAAATATTAGTTGGCTGGAATGAAGCATGAGCATCAGTCCCCAAGTTCCTCCCCCTAGATAAGCTACTGTGGGAGCAACAACAGGGCTTTGCAGTTTAGGCTTCGTTCACTGACTGCCAAACAGCAAGCCGTAAGGGTATGTGGCAAAGGGTGTGACTGTGAGGCCACAGCTTAGTGACCTGAATGGCCTAGAGCACTTAACATTTCGCCCCTAAGCCTCCGTTTCCTCTTTTGCAAAAGAGTAGCTACCTGACAAGGTTGAGAAAGAATGAAAAGAGTTAGTCAAGATTGGACACTTCTTAGAGTGCTGGTGTATGGGGCAGAACTTGCTATCTGCTTAGGTAGGGTTTACTGTCGTGAGCAGACACCATGACCAAGGCAACTCTTATAAGGACAACATTTAATTGGGGCTGGTTTACAGGTTCAGAGGTTCAGTCCAGTGTCATCAAGGAGGGAACATGGCAGCATCCAGGCAGATGTGGGACTGGAAGACCTGAGAGTTCTACCTCTTGTTCCAAAGGCAGTTAGCAGAGGACTGGCTTCCAGGTAGCTAGGACAAGGGTCTCAAAGCCCACACTCACAGTGACACACCTACTCCAATAAGGCTGTTCCTCATGAGAGTGCCACTCCTGGGCCAAGCATATACAAACCATCACACTATCTTACACATCTTCATGAAGCAGCAACGTCGGAGAAAGTGCCAAGAGGGTGATGGCTCAAGGGCAGAGCAGGCTAGAGGCCCAGCAGGAGAGATTGCACAGCCTGGAGATAACAGTCTCCTGGGACTGGGATAGACCAAGGCATGTTCCAAAAGAGATAGTTTTACCAAGACTGTTGGGTTGTTTTTAAACAAGTAGGAGCCAGATGCTGGAGTGAAAGCCCGCTAGCTTAGAGAGACAGAGAAAGCACCCAGCTGACCTTCCTCCTCAGCACATGTCCCAGACAAAAATCTTCTCTTTTTCTACACTGTCTCAAAAACCCTTGAATCTGAATGTCCCTGCTTTCTGTTTCCTGTTTATCTCGTTGTCCATCCTCCTGACTTCCTCTTCCTCTCCGTGGTTTATTTCTCTATGTTCACTCCCTGTCAAGTGGTTGATTGCTCTGCCTCTTAACCGATGGTTGTATTTATTTAATCCTGTTTACAATAAGCAGGAACCTCTTGGGTTAAAGGTGTGTGTTAGAGTGAGCCACACCACAACTAGAAACATTTTTCCCCCCTGTGAACAACATAAGCTTGGCGTTCGCAGTGTGATCAAATACCCTACAGCTCTACTGAGAAGGGGGAGATTTGTTACCGCAGACCAAACAGTTAGTCCTAGCACATCAGGAATCTCTTTGATTATAACAGCAACAGAGGGGTCTGTGCTAATATCTTCTGAGTTGCAGAAGAGATGGGACACTCTGAGCTACTTCCCTCTAAAATTATTTAATGCCAGCTTCTTGAATTGTGCAAAAATGCTTGATTTACAGAATTGTATTTAGGGGCATATAGTTATAAACGTCTGGGGGAGGATATGATACCAGGTGACTCCTTTACATATATGTAAATAGAGTAGTACTATGGCTACTAAGTAGCTAGCTGTCAAGTATCGTGTGCCTCTCCTCTGAGGTTGAACCTTTAGCCTTCCTTGAATTATAAAATCATTTAAGAAGCTATTAGGACCACTCTTTTTCTCTAGAATGCACAAAAAATCTAGACACAGAAAACAGTTCTCCACACTGACAGGGTGGGTAATAACCATCCATCAGGAAGGAACTTGCTTCTCTGGCACTACACTTACGTCTTAAGGATGATCGCTCTCTGATTGTCTCTCTATCTGGCAATGAAAGGCAGGCCTTTGGGTGTCCATGGTCACCTTGAGTCTCTCACAGAGTGCAGTCCAGTTTTAAACAACACGCCAACACAACTTTAGACCTCTAGGGATTCCAAAGCTAGGGAACAATTTTAGCATCAGCAGTGACATCCCGTGTTACCAGTCCTTGGTTTGGAACTCCACAGAATCCCAATCAGTAGAGCTTCCTACTTCCCACCAGTAAAGAAGTGCTGATTTCTCCTTCTTCTGAGTTCCAGGTCCTTCCCAGCTAGGTTGGTTCATGACTCCCTCCCACTTTTCCATGTCCATCTGTGGTGAGCTAATGTCCTGTGTCTGGTCTGCTGGGAGAAATCTAGAAATGGAGCAAAGTTGGGCCACTGCAAGTGAAAAATAATAGGACTGAGAACCTGACTTGGACTCCTCCTATGATTCAAAATTCCCCTTTTATGCTTTAACTAAAGAAAGAAACCATAAAGACTCCCTGACTCCTGGGTCTTCTTCTGTCTCTCTAAGCCAGTTTTGCCCTTTTGCTCTAAACCCACCTTGGGACTCGTCCACTGCCTTACTTCCTGTTCTATTGCTTTGAGGAGACACCATGACCAAGGCAATTTACAAAATGAAGCAATAAGCTGGAGACTTGTGTACAGTTTCAGAGTGAGTCTGTGATCATCATGGTGGAAAGCATGGTGCAGGCAGGCAGCCGTGGCTCTGGGACAGTAACTGAAAATGTTACAACCTGATTTGCTTGAAGGACTCAGAGAAAGGCTGTGTGAGACTGTGAATGACATGGGAGCCCTCAAAGCCCATGCTAAGACACATGTCCTCCAACACGATTAAACTCCTAGTCTTTCCCAATTAGTTCCAGCAACTGAGGAGCAGACATGTAAATCTATGGGGCCATTCTCATTCGAGTCACCCCAGCCATTCTATCCTTTAGCCTCGGCTAAATCACAGGCTGGCAGCAGCGTCACCATACTGGGGTGTGTTCAGAGCTGTCTGAAAGCTTCATTTACATAGTACACAGCTCCCTCGATTGCATATTTTTTGGAGAAGAGACAGGTCCTAGAGCACCCTCATACAAGCCTTCCCTCACTGTCACCCCTTGGCTGTGTCCCTTAACATGATGACTTAGAAATTAGCTTCAAGACCACAAAATAGAGGGCTGGGTTTACTGAACAGAATTCTCACACTCTACTCTTTCCCACATTCTGAACCTTTAACCTTTCTTGTAGTATAAAACCCTTTAAGCCACACCTCTTCTCTAGAGGAAAATAAGTGCTGACATAAACAAAAGTTAGAGCATAGTGAGAGAGCCACATAGCCTCTGGCTCTCCCCCATACAACTCTAGTTGTATCCTGTCCTTCAGAGATACCTGTCTTCAAACAGACAGGACACAAGCACCTCCCTGCTGCACCACTGTCTTTCTGCTCCTATGAGATTTCTCTGCTACATAACTAGGGAGGTGTCTTAAATGCTAGCTTTCTTCATGTTCTCTCCCGAGTTTTCTAAATGCTAAGTGATGTGAACATTATGAGAACCAGGTCCAGTAAAGTGATTCAGCACATAACGGTGTCTATCGCTGAAGCTTGGCTACCTGAGTTTGATTTCTGGAACCTAGGTTACTGTGGAAGACAAGACCTGATCCTAATAAGTTGTCTTCTGGCTTTTATACTTGCACCATGATACTAAACACACACACACACACACACACACACACACACACACACACACACACACAGATCCTCTTATGTAGACGAGTAAGCCTGAAGCTGATGGAACATCAGTCATTTTCTCAAAACCACACAGCCAGTAAAGCTGTTAAGTCAAAGTAAGCCCTTAATCCTTTCACCTGGCTTATGTATCTTTTCCAGAATATTTAATTTTCAGAGCTAGCAGATGTTATTTAGGAAAGGTTTACTTTAATGTCAGTGTTGTCGCAACAAATTAACACAAACTAGACAGAAGAAATCTATTCACTCCCCACAGCTGCGGAAATCCAAGTTTCCCTCAAACAAACCCAGTCCTTTGGAGGGTTCCAGAAGCATGTCTGTCCCTTCCTATCTCTAGCTTTTGAGAGAGGCTGTACTCTTGGATTGTAGCCTTCTCTCTCTCTCTCTCTCTCTCTCTCTCTCTCTCTTCAGTCTTTATCATCATTCTCTCTTCTCTGTCTATGATAGCTTTATCTTACAAGGATTTTTAGTAGTAGCATTTAGGGCACATGGGCTAATCTCCCCATCTCAGGGTCCTTACCCTACTTACATCTGCGTAAGTGCCTTCTACAGATACGGTTTTCATCTGATGCATTTGAGGGGCAATCACTGAGCTTGTTACAGTCTTTCAGAAAGGCTCCCTGAGGTGGGGGGGGAGAGATACTACTGAGACTCTTAAAGATAAACACTGTTATAGTCCAGGGAAAAGTGACTGTGAAGTGTGCAGTTTCACCTGATACACCTGTAACACAACCCCTACACCAAAGCTCGGGGAAAATGCAGAAGGGGGAGGAATGATGTAAGAGCGAGAGGCCCATGGCTCTGCTGTTAAATATTGTCCTCTAGACATGCCACAAAATTCCAGCAATATGGTCGAAACCAAGGATAAGACCAGTGTAATGAAAACACCTCTTGGCATACCAGCGAGGACAGGGGAAATTCCAGTGTCCCTGCGTGTAGGTGAAGAGCAACAGGTCAATAGCCACTGAGAGGAGAGCCAGGGATGAACTTAAATGTGGGTTATCTGATCCCAAGCATCAGCTCTGGACACACGTAGGAACAAACCTAAATGGTGTGCGTGTGCGTGTGTGTGCACGTGCGTGCATGAGTGTGTGTGTGTGTGTGTGTGTGTGTGTGTGTGTGTGTTTGTAAAACAACAATAATAATTAAAGAAGAAACCATGGACTAGGAAGCGGTGATAGGCAGAGCCTGAGATAGGAGTGAGTAGCTACATTGCCCACATACTTGGTTCTCAAAATAATGTAAAGAAACCCCCTAAAAATAAAACAAAAGACTTATATTCCCTGGCCTTATGGCCTTTGACTTATGACAAAGCTACAGTAGCCATGACAGTATATTAACTAATGAATAGGTGAATGGATCAATTGAATAGAAGAGGGTCCAGACTAGAGCACATGGATGGAGTGTAGTGCCTTTTACAAGGTAGAACACTTAGTCTTAATGAGAACTGGAAAGATACATAGTACTACATGCTCAGAGAAAAAGTGAGACTGACCATAAGTTTCATTGCAAGTCACATTTATAGAAAACATCACAGAAAAGACACAAGATTAATTTTTTTTTAAGTTTTGACAGGTTTTCTATGTAGCTGATGATGGCTTTAAAACTGCAATTCTCATGCCCCCGCCTTTGGAATACAGACCAAGACATGCTCTACCCCAGATATCCTGAAGAGTGATTTTAATCAAACACCAGAGGCATGATAGAAAAATCTGATGGGCTAAACTTTGTTAAATATGCTGCTCTCAGAGATGCCCAGTTGAAAGACAGAAGAGACAAGACAGAAAAGGCAAGGGACAGGTGTGGAGGAAAAATTCTGCATAACATACTGTGATAAAACCTACGACCTTAAAACTCAACAACCAGAAGAAATTGGCTACTTAAAACTTGGGAAGATATTCACTCAGGATTATATTTTCTAATTCCAACCATTTGCCTAAGAATTTCATGAAGTCATTGTTTTTGTTTTTACTCTATTGTGTAATGAAGTAACCCAGTCACAAAAGAACACTTGTGGTATGCACTCATTGATAAGTAGATATTAGCCCAAAAGCTTGAAATACCCAAGGTACAATTCACAGACCATATGAAGCTCAAGAAGGAAGACCAAAATGTGGATGCATCAGTACTTCTTAGAAGGGGGAACAAAATACTCACGGAAGGAAATACAAGGACAAAGAGTGGAGCAGAGACTGAAGGAAAGGCCATGCAGAGACTGCCCCACCTGGGGATCCATCCCATATGCAGCCACCAAACCCAGTCACTATTGCTGATGCCACGAAGTATTTGCTAACAGGAGCCCGGTATGGATGTCTCCTGAGAAGCTCTTGTAGAACCTTACTGATACAGATTAAGATGCTTGCAGTCAACTATTGGACTGAACACGAGGACTCAATAGAGGAGTTAGAGAAAGGACTGAAGGAGTTGAAGGGGTTTGCAACCCCATAGGAAGAACAACAATATCAACCATCCATACCTCCCAGAGCTCTCAGGGATTAAACCACCAACCAAAGAGTACACATGGGGTGACCCACGGCTCCAGTTGCATATGTAGCAGAGAATGGCCTTGTCTGGCATCAACAGGAGGAGAAGCCCTTGTTCCTGTGAAGGCTGGACCCCCAGTGTAGGGGAAAGCCAGGGTGGTGAGGTGGGAGTGGGTGGATGGGTTGGGAAGCATCCTCATAGAAGAAGGCAGAAGGGAGTGGGAGAGGGAGGGAACCAGGAAAGGGGTTAACACTTGAAATGTAAACACATAAAAATATACAATAACAACGACACTCGGGAAGAATGGGAAGGGACGAGGGACACTTGATGGAAGCTGTTCCATAGGTGACTCAGAGGCAGGTGGAAAGATTCCCAGTCATTGCACAGCCTCGAAGTGAGTAAGACACATCATCACAATGGCCCAAACCGACGAGGATGGCAGAGCTCCTGAATCACCTTAGGGCTGACCGGAATACAAAGGACACAGCTACTTTAGAGAGCGGTGACCGACTTCCTTTTCATAAGACCGAGCACATCTCTGCCTGTGAGTCTCTAGCAGAGGGAAGGGGGGAGGTGGTGGCTCACACCTATGACGTCAACATTCAAGAATCGGAAGCAGGACTGTTGACACAAGTTTCAAGCCAGCTGGACTCTACATGGTGATTGACAGTCTAGCCTGGGCTATGGGGTGAGAGCCTGCTCTTTAAGACACCAATAATATATGATAGTATATTATAAGTGGACGAGCAAGCTACAGAATGTTACCCAGCAATCAAAATCAAACTATCGAGCCACAAACAAACTGAATAAGTTACATACAAAGCAATTTTTTTTTTTTTGCAAAAGATAATTTTTAGATCCCGAAATGTATCTCTCCCAGGGTTGTTTCAAATTTTGAGGACATGTCAAATAACCACTAGCAGAGGACCACTTCGGTTACTTATGATACATATATTCAGTTATATGATACATGACAAGTAGGATCCATGATAAAACATGAAGATGCTTGTGTCTTGAGGCTGTCTATAGGCTTGGAGCTTCTTGAAGACAAAGCAATCATGAATCAACATGGACACCACTGGCCCAGTCCAATGACAACATTAATCAATTGATGGAACTAATTAATCAATGAAACCGTAGGCATCACAGGCTTTTGCTTGTGAATGACTTTTTAAAGAGGAGATATAGAGGCTCAGTCAGTAAATGGCTTGCCTCACGAAGCACGAAGACCTGAATTTGATCCTAGAACTCACATTTTAGAAAAGCTGAGTTGTCTCGTGTGTGCCCCCAACAAATACCTAAATATAACAAAAAGTAAAAAAAAAAAAAAAAAAAAATGTTCATTAGGCTCACCCAACACACATTTTACATGAATGGGTGCTTTGCCTGGGTGTGTGTCTGTAGTCCATCAACAAGGCCAGGAGAGGGAGTTGGCTCTCCGGAAGTGGAGTTACAGACACCTGTAAGCCTCCATGTCCGTGCTGGGAATCAACCCAGTCCTCCGGAAATCCAGTCAGTTCCCTTAACCTCTGAGCCGTATCTCTAACCATGCAACAAACATTTTTAGGTATCAAAACACCTTCGTTGATCCAGCACATGACCAGTATTTGGAAGGCTGAAGCAGGTAGAACTCTGTGAATTCAAGACCAGCCTGGTCTACATGTCCAGTTCTAGATCATACAGGACTATACAGTAAGACCCTCTCTCAAGAAAACAAACAAAAGTTATAACCCCCAATTCCAAACGCACAGGTTTCCTTACTTGCATTTTATGTATGATGGGGTACCATAACTGGTGTGAAAACACTTCCTTAATGAAAAGTTTTACTATGGTATTTGGAACACCAGGATATAGACTTCCTTTTTCAAAAGAATGCTTTTACAAAAAAACAAAAAAACAAAACAAAACAAAAAACAAAACAAAACAAACAAACAAACAAACAAAAAACTATGAACATTGATAACCCCTAGACTTTCTCATTCTTTTCAACTGATGTATTTTTCCATGTTTCCACGCTAGCAAATTACCAGGAACAGCGTATGCACATCCAACCTTTATTTTAGAACTCACGTTTCATTGTCTTAAAACTGAGGTGTAAGCGCCTGGGACTTGAGTTCTTTTGCTTTGTCTCTTCGGAGACTGAGGGAGAACCCTACGCCCCTCTTCTTTTTTTTTTTTTTTTTTTTTTTTTTTTCAAAAATTAATAAATTTTTTTTTTTTTTTTTTTATTAACTTGAGTATTTCTTATATACATTTCGAGTGTTATTCCCTTTCCCGGTTTCCGGGCAAACATCCCCTCCCCCCCCCTTCCTTATGTACGCCCTCTTCTTAAGGTGCCACCCCAAAGGTTCCATCCCAGCGGCCCCCGCCCGGCCCGCCCTCGGCCCAACCCCATAGCCAGGCCCCGCCCCCAGCTTTGGCGTCGCGTTCGGTCTCCACGGTTACGCATCTGCAGCTTGGGCTCTGAACCTGGCTGGGAGAGCTGCGGCCGGCTGGGCTGGCGTTCGGGCCAAGCCCAGCGCCCAGGGAGCTCCTGGCCGTTAAACCGCAGGTGTACCAGCGAGAAGTCGGACGTCGGACGGCTGCAGAACTAGTGCTGGTAGTTGGTAACCAACAGGGTGGGTGGGCAGGCATCCCGCTCTGGGCAAGTGCACAGGAAGGGGCAGGCTCAACCTGACTGTGTGACCCGCAGGTCTGACATCGCTGGTGGGCTGGTGACTGGCATTGCTTGGGTACTTGCGCCAAGCCGCTCACTTTTCAGTAGACTCCTAAGTTCAGGAAAAGATGATAACTCATCTTTTCAGGTGAGCAAACTGGCTTCCAAGGAAGCGAGGTACTTGTCCTTCTCGAAGATGTGGCTGGACCTTTGATGTTTTTCTTAAGAGTCCGTATCCCAAGGATGGACTAATCCGGGAAAACTTCTTTTCTTACAGTTATTGAATTGTATTACAGTTGTGAAAGATCCGCTAATAAATGTACTGATAAGCACTTTCTTTTACAAGCTGTATTCTTGCTGCCTCCACATGGGCTTGCTTTTTTGTTTCTTTTTCTTTTTCACCAAAATTCTGCTAAGCATTTATTTATTTATTTATTTATTTATTTATTTATTTATTTACATTTTGGTTTTGAGACTGGGTCTCACTACATAGCCCTGACTCAGGCTACCTAGTCAGACCAGGCTAGACTCATAGATATCTGTCTGCGTCTGCCTCCTGAGTGATGAATTTAACACATGAGCCACCATCCCTAGCTACTTTTTTTTTTAATGTCACAATATATATTTCTGATGGCGGAGTGATTTAAACTCGGGGGAAATCCCAGTTACTTTATGTCACTAAAGTCATTTAAAATAAAAAAAAACAGGAGGAAAGTAGATTATAATTAAATAGTGATAACTCTGTAGACACTGTGGATATTTCAGATCTAATAATGGAATCAAACCAGGAAAAGTGCATAAATGAAATTACTAAACGAAAATTATTGCTTTACTCAGCCACAATGCCTCCCACACAAGCAGAGAGTGTCATAAAGAATATCATACGAGAAATAGGACAAGAATGTGCAGCCCACGGAGAGATCACTTCTGAAACGGTGGTTGCTTTTATGGTAAGATTGATCACTCTTGTAAGTCCTGTTGTAAACAAATTTTAAACTGTGAAAGTGAGGGTTTTTCCCTTTAAAGTTCTCAGGAGCTTTCCTGGTGCTTTTTAGTCGAAAACACTGAGATCATCAGATGACTCGGTGAAAAGCATCTTTTCCAAGTCTGCAAAACGTCTTGTAGCTTTGCAGTGAGTGATTTAGGAGATCCTGTTAGCTTAGAAACCTCAATAATATTCTGCTGTGAAGTTTTAACGTGTACTTTTGTCCAAATGCATGTTATAAAAGTTACTCCTTGCTTTGGCTTCTGTGCCCTTAACCACACATACTGAGAACGAGAGATCCAGTTCTCAGCTCTAGGAACGGTAACCGTTCCTTTCAGCCTTTTTACTATGTGTTACTATGTTTTACTATGTGTTGCCCATATTTGATTTTTATTGTTTTCTGTCTCCACCCCATCATGAAAGCACTAAAGAGCGAGCGATAAAATTAGCTGAACACCAAGGAAATTGGTTAAAAAGCAGAAGTGAGTTAATTTCACGATATGAGTAAAATCACTTCATATGCTGTGTTTGTAGGTGAAAGCTGTCGTCCTAGATCCCAGCAATGGCTTTAACATGGATAGGACCCTCATCAAGTCTGACGTGCAGAAACTTGTTAAGGTGATTGACTGACAGTCCTTGGGTTTGGGATTCTCTGTTTAAAATCTTGAATGGAACACTGTGTTTTCCATCCTGTCTTCAGCAATTTTATAAAGAGATGCAGATGGCAATGTAAAAGAAGTGAGGGGTTATTTTCTAATAGAACAGTGTCTGGAGGCACTTAGGTTGTTCCTGGCCTCCTGGGCTCCCACCCTTGCCTTTCCTCAATGGAAAATGACCCCCTGATGGATGACGAAGAAAGACAAAGGAACTAATGGTCTGCTTCAGTCAGATCCTCTCAGAAAGTGACAACTGTCACTGTCAATCAGGGGGTCAGGACCCGCCGTGTCCCCACCTCGGCCTCTCTCTTTTGTAGTTCTCACTGGCCTAAAACTTGTGTGGGTCCTCCTGCCTCTGTGTTGTGCGTGTTGAGAGCGGGGTTTGCAGGAGAATACTGTGTTCTGCCCATTTTCTTTCCTTTTTGAAAATAACTTAGATGCTTAGATACCTCAGTTGCTTGCCTGGCATGAGTAAAAAAATAGCCTTGCGTTAGATACCCAGGCATTCGCTGTATAGAGTCAGGTGTGGTAATCTGAGCAGTGGGAAGGTGGGGACAGGAGCACTATAAGCTCAAGATCATCCTCTGTTACATAGTGAAGATATAGCCTGGGCTACATGAGCCTAGCCTGGGCTACATAAGACCTTGTCTCAAAATTCAAAACTCAAACAAACCAACCAACCATTTGAACGTTTCAGAAAAATACAGCAGAAGCATTCATGCAAACGTTCTCTTCCAGCTTTGTGTGGCACGGCTATTGGACAACAAAAATCCATCCTTGGACACCATTAAAATGCAGGTCTACTTCGACATGAATTACACCAGTCGAGGTAACATAGACACCGACCTTCATACATTTTAAGTTTTCAATATTGCAGTTTAGGTAAGAAAGGTTAAATCTGGCTGATAACAGGCTTACTTGTTTAACCACATTAATTTTCGTCTGTCTTTTGATCTTTTACGTCTTTGATCTGTTAGGCAGCCTTCTGTTATCATTCACAGAATGCCCGAGATAATCAGTTTACACAGAGAACAAGTCTATTCCGGTCCAGTTTTAGAGTTTCAGCCCACAATCTGTCAGCCCTGTTACTTTTGGGCCCGCGGAGGCACATCTTGGCAGGACATGTGTCTGAGAAGTCTCTTGCCTCATGACTGGAGTCCAGATGAGCGGATGAGGAAGGGGTTCCCCGAAGGGTTACCTCCAGTGACCCGACACCTTCCTTCCGGTGGATCCCACCTCTTCAGCTCCGCTGTACAGTATGCAGTATAGAATAGTGTGGGCTGGGTACCACGCCTGTGGGTGAGTACGACCTCTGAGAAGCAGCTCACTATATTAAAAAATATCATAGTGTTGAAAATCCAAGTGAGAAAATGCCAATTGCCTTTGTGAATGCTAAAGTCAATATGAAATTATACTCTCGTTTCCAGTTTCCAAGTTCTTCTATTTTTAACGTTTATGAAACTAATATGTAGCAACTAGAGACTAAACCACTGAAGTTAAAAATTTTTAATTTTTAGATCTTCTTATTCTTGGCTTTGAATATTGCCTCATAATATTTAAATTATGCAACTGCTCCAAAGAAATGTGGGAATTTAAGTTAAGAACATACTGAATTATATTTACTACTTATATTTTATATCATATTTAATGTATATGTAAAAGGCATGTTAGAAATGGAGGGAGAAAGGAAAATGAACTATTTTCTGTAATGCAATCATCGTTAACCATTTGGTGACTTTACTGTTTTTTTCTATGCAGTAGACATTCAGTGTGTAAAATATGTAAAATAGCACCTCTTACTTTTTTGCTTAATAACAATGGAAAAGGAAAAAAACCCATAAAACTAAAGAAACTTGATTTCTTTCTTTCTTTCTTTTTTTCTTTCTTTCTCTTTTAGTTTGTAAACATTCTCAGTTGCTTTTATGGTGAAATTATAGCAATGAATGCTGCATTGTTGAACTGTGATTGAGGGATTTTACTAAGTTACAAGAATTGTTGTGGTGGTAAAGGTGGTCTCCAGTCACAGCAGGACACAGGAAGACAGAAGAAGGAAAAATTATTTATGTCTTAAACCTCTGGCTAGGTGTTTGTTTGTTTCTTTGTTTGTCAGCTTAACATAAGCTAGGATCCCTGGAGAGAAAGGGAAAACTGCATTTGAGAAAATGACTCCATCATGTTGGCCCCTAGGCAAGTCTGTGAGGCATTTTCTTGATTGATGATCAGTGTGGGAGGGCCCAGTCCATTGTAGCAGTAGTACCACCCTTGGGCTTTGCAAACCCTGGGGAGCAAGCCCATTCCACTATGTTCTCTGCAGTTCCTGCGGCTAGGTTCCTGCCCTGACTTCCCTCAGTGATAAACTAGGATGTGGAAGTGTAACCTGAATAAACCCGGTCCTCCCAAGTTGCTTTTGGTAACTGTGGTTTATAGAGCAATAGAAAGCCTTACTAAGGGGTTGGGTTTTAGCTCAGTGGTAGAGTGCTTGCCTAGCAGCGCAAGGCCCCTGGTTCGGTCCCCAGCTCCGAAAAAAAAAAAAAAAAAAAAGAAAAAAAAAAAAAAAGAAAGCCTTACAAAGGACACTGTGGTTAGGACAAAACGGCAACCAACAGATTGGGAAAAGATCTTTACCAATCCTACAACAGATAGAGGCCTTATATCCAAAATATACAAAGAACTCAAAAAGTTAGACCAAGGGGAGACAAATAACCCTATTAAAAAATGGGGTTCAGAGCTAAACAAAGAATTCACAGCTGAGGAATGCCGAATGGCTGAGAAACACCTAAAGAAATGTTCAACATCTTTAGTCATCAGGGAAATGCAAATCAAAACAACCCTGAGATTTCACCTCACACCAGTGAGAATGGCTAAGATCAAAAACTCAGGTGACAGCAAATGCTGGCGAGGATGCGGAGAAAGAGGAACACTCCTCCATTGTTGGTGGGGTTGCAGACTGGTACAACCATTCTGGAAATCAGTCTGGAGGTTCCTCAGAAAATTGGACATTGAACTGCCTGAGGATCCAGCTATACCTCTCTTGGGCATATACCCAAAAGATGCCCCAACATATAAAAAAGACTCGTGCTCCACTATGTTCATCGCAGCCTTATTTATAATAGCCAGAAGCTGGAAAGAACCCAGATGCCCTTCAACAGAGGAATGGATACAGAAAATGTGGTACAACTACACAATGGAATATTACTCAGCTATCAAAAACAACGACTTTATGAAATTTGTAGGCAAATGGTTGGAACTGGAAAATATCATCCTGAGTGAGCTAACCCAATCACAGAAAGACATACATGGTATGCACTCATTGATAAGTGGCTATTAGCCCAAATGCCTGAATTACCCTAGATGCCTAGAACAAATGAAACTCAAGACGGATGATCAAAATGTGAATGCTTCACTCCTTCTTTAGAAGGGGAACAAGAATACCCTTGGCAGGGAATAGAGAGGCAAAGATTAAAACAGACACAGAAGGAACACCCATTCAGAGCCTGCCCCACATGTGGCCCATACATATACAGCCATCCAATTAGACAAGATGGATGAAGCAAAGAAGTGCAGGCCGACAGGAGCCGGATGTAGATCTCTCCCGAGAGACACAGCCAGAATACAGCAAACACAGAGGCGTATGCCAGCAGCAAACCACTGAACTGAGAACGGGACCCCCGTTGAAGGAATCAGAGAAAGAACTGGAAGAGCTTGAAGGGGCTCGAGACCCCATATGTACAACAATGCCAAACAACCAGAGCTTCCAGGGACTAAGCCACTACCTAAAGACTATACATGGACTGACCCTGGACTCTGACCTCATAGGTAGCAATGAATATCCTAGTAAGAGCACTAGTGGAAGGGGAAGTCCTGGGTCCTGCTAAGACTGAACCCCCAGTGAACTAGATTGTTGGGGTGAGGGCGGCAATGGGGGGAGGGTGGGGAGGGGAACACCCATAAGGAAGGGGAGGGGGGAGGGGGAAAGGGAATAACACTTGAAATGTATATAAGAAATACTCAAGTTAATAAAAAAAAAGAAAAAAGAAAAAAAGAAAGAAAATAGTGATCTAAATCTTGAACCATTTGGATTTTTAAAATTGTGATAAAAAGCATATAATTTTTACTACATAAATCATTTTTTAAGTGAAAAAAAAAAAGATGCGAAATACTGCTCTTTGCTTATTTTAGAGGACTTTCTTGAAGAACATCACCGGGTCCTAGAGTCCAGGTTAGGCATTGTTAGCAGAGAAATCACGGACACCAGAGCATGCGCTAAAGAAGAGCTGGAAAATCTCTACAGAAAGATCGTCAGCTACGTGTTACTGCGGTCTGGGCTTGGATCCCCCACAGACATCAGGATTGTCAGAGAGGCAACAGGTAAAACACAAGTGATTTTCACCCCATAAGCAAACCTATGTGCCCATTGTATTCACGTGTATAGTTTGTGCATGTGTGTTCATACGTTTGTGTGTGTGTGTGTGTGTGTTGCGCGTGCGCACACGCATGCGTGTGTGCGTGTGTGGAGGCCAGAGGTTGGCACTGAGCTATCTTCCTCCATGTGTCCACTTTATTTACCAAGCCAGGGTCCCTCACTGAACCCAGAACTCTCCATTCCAGTTCTGGCCAGTCTAGCTGGACAGCTTGCCCCAGGATCTCCAGTCTTCCCTCTATAATGCTGAGATTTCGTAGGAAGGCACCGCACTGGCTCAGTATTGGTTTATATGGGTCCTGGGAATACAAACTCTGGCCATCTTGCTTGCGTGGTAAGCAAGACCCTTACCCACAGAGCCATTGCCTTAGTCCCCGCCATTGCATTTTATAAAATTGTCAAAGGTTGAAAGAAAATTATCACACACAAGTAGTTCAAACTCACCCAGGTTCCTAGAACTATTTTGAGTATGTACGAAGGACTGGGAAGTAGATGTTTCTTCTCAAAGCCTTAATTAGAAAGATTATTTTTACCAATTAATACGGACAGAGACATGGGATAATAGTATTATTTTCAGTAGCCCAGACCAGGCATGGTAACCTTTGCTATGCGTGATGCAGCAGGTATCATACGTATAAAAAATTGTGTAGGTGCAGACAGACACATTGTCGACTTTCTACAGACAGACAGAAGCTTTGTCCCACCAGCTCGTTTCTGCCCGTGTGTCTCTCCTGTGGTCTCTTCCAGCTGCTCTTCAGAGTGTTTTCCCTCAGGCCGAGCTCTGCACATTTCTGACTCTTAGTAAGAAGGACAAAGAACGCCAGTTGAAAGAGCTCACCATGATCGTGACTGGAATTCGGCTATTTAACAGAGACTGTGGGAAAGGCGGAGAAGGCATTGATGACTGTGAGTGTGTCTTTATGCTGCTTCTCAAGGTTCTGCATGTCTAAGGCTTACTTCACAGTGGAGCAGGCCCCACACCACGCCACCAACACTGTCCAACTTAGGACAGGCAGTTCTGTTTGTTAGAAACAACTGCTCTTCATTGTGCACGCGAGCTCTCTCCTTGCTGAGGCAAATGGCGTCACATTTTCTGGACCATGGAGCTAGTGTTGGGAACCCAGTCAGCCCCTGAATGAGGGAGCAGTGTTTACTCCGTGCTAGCCAAGGGGAAGAAAACCACTTTAAAAGTAAAACTCACCTTGGGAAGAAAATGGTGCTGGTCTATTTAGTGGGATGAAAAGACCAAAGAGAAGACGTGCCAAGATTTGCAAAATCAGAAACCACTCCCATGTTGGTGCATACACAGTGCTCTGTTATTTACTTCTTTTTAGTTTTCAGGCAGGATCTCGCTGTGTAACCTTGAATGGCCTGGAACTAGCTCTGTAGACCAGGCTTGCCTCAGATTCACAGAGATCCACCTGCCCGGGTCCCCCAAATGCTGGAATGAAAGGTGTGCCCCACCACAGCCACAGTATATCTGTTACTTGTAAATTTGAAAATACTTACAAAGTATCGAATAAAGAACCTAATGAAGAAATAATGCCATGTGAATTTTACCCTTCTGCAGGCCTGCTGAGAAGGTGTTACTGCCTTTTACCTAGATCACTAGATGAACACTAGCTGCAGGGTATTCCAGACAGACACCCTGCCTGTCTTCTCTTCTGCCTTCCTAACTTTTGGGGACTGGGAAACCACAGAGTTCCAACCCTACAAAGGTTTTGTTTGTTTTTATTCTTAAAAGTTGTTATAAAAATTCAAATTCCAGTGTTGGAGAGCTGGCTCAGTATTTGCTCTTAGAGAGGAGAGTGGTTTCATTCCCAACACCCGCATGGTGACTCATAACGGTTCCATGGCATTGGAACATGGGATCCAGCACCCTCTTCTGGCCGCTGTGGGTAACACACAATGCTGCACAGATCTCTAGGTAGATAAAGCACTATATGTAGATACCTGTAAAAATTACAAAAATCAATTTCCCACGAGACAGAGAGGGCCTTCCCCTGCTAGACTGCTCTGTTTATTTTTCAGGTCCAGATAAAGTTCACACATAAGTTTTAAATCTGCTTTTACGACAGGAACTCAGTGGTTCTTCTAAAGGCACACAGCAAACACAGGACATGGCACCACCGTCTACCTATATTTTCTAAAATTAGTGAGAAAAGTGGATCTGATTCCACCTTTCTTACTGTGACAGTGTTTTTTTTTTCCTGGCATAACATATTTTTATTAACTTGAGTATTTCTTATATACATTTCGAGTGTTATTCCCTTTCCTGGTTTCCGGGCAAACATCCCCCTAATCCCTCCCCCCCTTCCTTATGGGTGTTCCCCTCCCAACCCTCCCCCCATTGCCGCCCTCCCCCAGGCAGTCTAGTTCACTGGGGGTTCAGTCTTAGCAGGACCCAGGGCTTCCCCTTCCCCTGGTGCTCTTACTAGGATATTCATTGCTACCTATGAGGTCAGAGTCCAGGGTCAGTCCATGTATAGTCTTTGGGTAGTGGCTTAGTCCCTGGAAGCTCTGTTTGGTTGGCATTGCTGTACATATGGGGTTTCGAGCTCCTTCAAGCTCTTCCAGTTCTTTCTCTGATTCCTTCAACGGGGGTCCTGTTCTCAGTTCAGTGGTTTCCTGCTGGCATACGCCTCTGTATTTGCTGTATTCTGGCTGTGTCTCTCAGGAGCGATATGCATTCACTTTTTGATCATCCGTCTTGAGTTTCATTTGTTCTAGGCATCTAGGGTAATTCGAGCATTTGGGCTAATAGCCACTTATCAATGAGTACATACCATGTATGTCTTTCTGTGATTGGGTTAGCTCACTCAGGATGATATTTTCCAGTTCCAACCATTTGCCTACGAATTTCATAAAGTCATTGTTTTTGATAGCTGAGTAATATTCCATTGTGTAGATGTACCACATTTCTGTATCCATTCCTCTGTTGAAGGGCATCTGGGTTCTTTCCAACTTCTGGCTATTATAAATAAGGCTGCGATGAACATAGTGGAGCACGTGTCTTTTTTATATGTTGGTGCATCTTTTGGGAATATGCCCAGGAGAGGTATAGCTGGATCCTCAGGCAGTTCAATGTCCAATTTTCTGAGAAACCTCCAGACTGATTTCCAGAATGGTTGTACCAGTCTGCAACCCCACCAACAATGGAGGAGTGTTCCTCTTTCTCCACATCCTCGCCAGCATTTGCTGTCACCTGAGTTTTTGATCTTAGCCATTCTCACTGGTGTGAGGTGAAATCTCAGGGTTGTTTTGATTTGCATTTCCCTGATGACTAAAGATGTTGAACATTTCTTTAGGTGTTTCTCAGCCATTCGGCATTCCTCAGCTGTGAATTCTTTGTTTAGCTCTGAACCCCATTTTTTAATAGGGTTATTTGTCTCCCTGCGGTCTAACTTCTTGAGTTCTTTGTATATTTTGGATATAAGCCCTCTATCTGTTGTAGGATTGGTAAAGATCTTTTCCCAATCTGTTGGTTGTCGTTTTGTCCTGACCACAGTGTCCTTTGCCTTACAGAAGCTTTGCAGTTTTATGAGATCCCATTTGTCGATTCTTGATCTTAAAGCATAAGCCATTGGTGTTTTGTTCAGGAAATTTTTTCCAGTGCCCATGTGTTCCAAATGCTTCCCTAGTTTTTCTTCTATTAGTTTGAGTGTATCTGGTTTGATGTGGAGGTCCTTTATCCACTTGGACTTAAGCTTTGTACAGGGTGATAAGCATGGATCGATCTGCATTCTTCTACATGTTGACCTCCAGTTGAACCAGCACCATTTGCTGAAAATGCTATCTTTTTTCCATTGGATGGTTTTGGCTCCTTTGTCAAAAATCAAGTGCCCATAGGTGCGTGGGTTCATTTCTGGGTCTTCAATTCTGTTCCATTGGTCTATCTGTCTGTCTCTGTACCAATACCATGCAGTTTTATCACTATTGCTCTATAATACTGCTTGAGTTCTGGGATAGTGATTCCCCTGAAGTCCTTTTATTGTTGAGGATAGTTTTAGCTATCCTGGGTTTTTTTGTTATTCCAGATGAATTTGTAAATTGTTCTGTCTAACTCTTTGAAGAATTGGATTGGTATTTTGATGGGGATTGCATTGAATCTGTAGATCGCTTTTGGTAGAATGGCCATTTTACTATATTAATCCTGCCAATCCATGAGCATGGGAGATCTTTCCATCTTCTGAGATCTTCTTCAATTTCTTTCTTCAGAGTCTTGAAGTTCTTATTGTACAGATCTTTTTTGCTTGGTTAAAGTCACACCGTTGTACTTTATATTATTTGGGTCTATTATTAAGGGTGTCGTTTCCCTAATTTCTTTCTCTGCCTGTTTCTCTTTTGTGTAGAGGAAGGCTACTGATTTATTTGAGTTAATTTTATACCCAGCCACTTTGCTGAAGTTGTCTATCAGCTTTAGTAGTTCTCTGGTGGAACTTTTGGGATCACTTAAATATACTATCATATCATCTGCAAATAGTGATATTTTGACTTCTTCTTTTCCAATCTGTATCCCCTTGACCTCCTTTTGTTGTCTGATTGCTCTGGCTAGAACTTCAAGAACTATATTGAATAAGTAGGGAGAGAGTGGGCAGCCTTGTCTAGTCCCTGATTTTAGTGGGATTGCTTCAAGTTTCTCTCCATTTAGTTTAATGTTAGCAACTGGTTTGCTGTATATGGCTTTTACTATGTTTAGGTATGGGCCTTGAATTCCTATTCTTTCCAGGACTTTTATCATGAAGGGGTGTTGAATTTTGTCAAATGCTTTCTCAGCATCTAATGAAATGATCATGTGGTTTTGTTCTTTCAGTTTGTTTATATAATGGATCACGTTGATGGTTTTCCGTATATTAAACCATCCCTGCATGCCTGGGATGAAGCCTACTTGATCATGGTGGATGATTGTTTTGATGTGCTCTTGGATTCGGTTTGCCAGAATTTTATTGAGTATTTTTGCGTCGATATTCATAAGGGAAATTGGTCTGAAGTTCTCTTTCTTTGTTGGGTCTTTGTGTGGTTTAGGTATAAGAGTAATTGTGGCTTCATAGAAGGAATTCGGTAGTGCTCCATCTGTTTCAATTTTGTGGAATAGTTTGGATAATATTGGTACGAGGTCTTCTATGAAGGTCTGATAGAATTCTGCACTAAACCCGTCTGGACCTGGGCTCTTTTTGGTTGGGAGACCTTTAATGACTTCTTCTATTTCCTTAGGAGTTATGGGGTTGTTTAACTGGTTTATCTGTTCCTGATTTAACTTCGGTACCTGGTATCTGTCTAGAAAATTGTCCATTTCCTGCAGATTTTCAAGTTTTGTTGAATATAGGCTTTTATAGTAAGATCTGATGATTTTTTGAATTTCCTCTGAATCTGTAGTTATGTCTCTCTTTTCATTTCTGATTTTGTTAATTTGGACACACTCTCTGTGTCCTCTTGTTAGTCTGGCTAAGGGTTTATCTATCTTGTTGATTTTCTCAAAGAACCAACTTTTGGTTCTGTTGATTCTTTCTATGGTCCTTTTTGTTTCTACTTGGTTGATTTCAGCTCTGAGTTTGATTATTTCCTGCCTTCTACTCCTCCTGGGTGTATTTGCTTCTTTTTGTTCTAGAGCTTTTAGGTGTGCTGTCAAGCTGCTGACATATGCTCTTTCCTGTTTCTTTCTGCAGGCACTCAGCGCTATGAGTTTTCCTCTTAGCACAGCTTTCATTGTGTCCCATAAGTTTGGGTATGTTGTACCTTCATTTTCATTAAATTCTAAAAAGTTTTTAATTTCTTTCTTTATTTCTTCCTTGACCAGGTTATCATTGAGTAGAGCATTGTTCAATTTCCACGTATATGTGGGCATTCTTCCCTTATTGTTATTGAAGACCAGTTTTAGGCCGTGGTGGTCCGATAGCACGCATGGGATTATTTCTATCTTTCTGTACCTGTTGAGGCCCGTTTTTTGACCAATTATATGGTCAATTTTGGAGAAAGTGCCATGAGGAGCTGAGAAGAAGGTATATCCTTTTACTTTAGGATAGAATGTTCTATAAATATCCGTTAAGTCCATTTGGCTCATGACTTCTCTTAGTCTGTCTACATCTCTGTTTAATTTCTGTTTCCATGATCTGTCCATTGATGAGAGTGGGGTGTTGAAATCTCCCACTATTATTGTGTGAGGTGCAATGTGTGTTTTGAGCTTTAGTAAGGTTTCTTTTACGTATGTAGGTGCCCTTGTATTTGGGGCATAGATATTTAGGATTGAGAGTTCATCTTGGTGGATTTTTCCTTTGATGAATATGAAGTGTCCTTCCTTATCTTTTTTGATGACTTTTAGTTGAAAATTGATTTTATCTGATATTAGAATGGCTACTCCAGCTTGCTTCTTCTGACCATTTGCTTGGAAAGTTGTTTTCCAGCCTTTCACTCTGAGGTAGTGTCTGTCTTTGTCTTTGAGGTGTGTTTCCTGTAGGCAGCAGAATGCAGGGTCCTTGTTGCGTATCCAGTTTGTTAATCTATGTCTTTTTATTGGAGAGTTGAGGCCATTGATGTTGAGAGATATTAAGGAATAGTGATTATTGCTTCCGGTTGTATTCATATTTGGATGTGAGGTTATGTTTGTGTGCTTTTCTTCTCTTTGTTTTGTTGCCAAGACGATTAGTTTCTTGCTTCTTCTAGGGTATAGCTTGCTTTCTTATGTTGGGCTTTACCATTTATTATCCTTTGTAGTGCTGGATTTGTAGAAAGATATTGTGTAAATTTGGTTTTGTCATGGAATATCTTGGTTTCTCCATCTATGTTGATTGAGAGTTTTGCAGGATACAGTAACCTGGGCTGGCATTTGTGTTCTCTTAGGGTCTGTATGACATCAGTCCAGGATCTTCTGGTCTTCATAGTTTCTGGCGAAAAGTCTGGTGTGATTCTGATAGGTCTGCCTTTATATGTTACTTGGCCTTTTTCCCTTACTGCTTTTAATATTCTTTCTTTATTTTGTGCGTTTAGTGTTTTGACTATTATGTGACGGGAGGTGTTTCTTTTCTGGTCCAATCTATTTGGAGTTCTGTAGGCTTCTTGTATGTCTATGGGTATCTCTTTTTTTAGGTTAGGGTAGTTTTCTTCTATGATTTTGTTGAAGATATTTACTGGTCCTTTGAGCTGGGAGTCTTCACTCTCTTCTATACCTATTATCCTTAGGTTTGATCTTCTCATTGAGTCCTGGATTTCCTGTATGTTTTGGACCAGTAGCTTTTTCCGCTTTACATTATCTTTGACAGTTGAGTCAATGATTTCTATGGAATCTTCTGCTCCTGAGATTCTCTCTTCCATCTCTTGTATTCTGTTGGTGAAGCTTGTATCTACAGCTCCTTGTCTCTTCTTTTTGGTTTTCTATATCCAGGGTTGTTTCCATGTGTTCTTTCTTGATTGCTTCTATTTCCATTTTTAATTCCTTCAACTGTTTGATTGTGTTTTCCTGGAATTCTTTCAGGGATTTTTTGTCTCCTCCCTATGGGCTTCTACTTGTTTATTTATGTTTTCCTGGAATTCTTTCAGGGATTTTTGTGTCTCCTCTCTATGGGCTTCTACTTGTTTATTTATGTTTTCCTGGAATTCTTTCAGGCATTTTTGCGATTCCTCTCTGTAGGCTTCTACTTGTTCTCTAAGGGAGTTCTTCACGTCTTTCTTGAAGTCCTCCAGCATCATGGTCAAATATGATTTTGAAACTAGATCTTGCTTTTCTGGTGTGTTTGGATATTCCATGTTTGTTTTGATGGGAGAATTGGGCTCTGATGGTGCCATGTAGTCTTGGTTTCTGTTGCTTGGGTTCCTGTGCTTGCCTCTCGCCATCAGATTATCTCTAGTGTTACTTTGTTCTGCTATTTCTGACAGTGGCTAAACTGTCCTATAAGCCTGTGTGTCAGGAGTGCTGTAGACCTGTTTTCCTGTTTTCTTTCTGCCAGTTATCGGGACAGAGTGTTCTGCTTTCAGGCGTGTAGTTTTTCCTCTCTACAGGTCTTCAGCTGTTCCTGTGGACCTGTGTCTTGAGTTCACCAGGCAGGTCACTTACAGCAGAAAAGTTGGTCTTACCTGTGGTCCCGAGGCTCAAGTTCGCTCGCGGGGTGCTGCCCACGGGCTCTCCGCGGTGGCAGCAACCAGGAAGATCTGCGCCGCCCCTTCCGGGAGCCTCCGTGCACCAGGGTTCCAGATGGCCTCCGGTGTTTTCCTCTGGAATCAGTAATGTGTGCAGAGAGCAGTCTCTTCTGGTTTCGCAGGCGTGTCTGCCTCTCTGAAGGTTTAGCTCTCCCTCCCACGGGATTTGGGTGCAGAGAACTGTTTATCCGGTCGGTCCCTTCAGGTGCGGTGTCTCAGACGCGGTGGACCTGCTGCTCCTGGGCCCTCCTCTACGGGTACCCAGAGGCCCTTAACTGTTTCCTCCTGGGCCAGGGATGTGGGCAGGGGTGGGCAGCGTTGGTGGTCTCCTCCGCGCTGCTGCCTCAGGAGTATCTGCCCGACCAGGCGGCGAGAACTCCCCCCCAGGGGGCCTGGGAGCAGAGAGCTGCTGAGGGCAGGGTCCGCCGGCCCCGAGTCTGGCCAAACACGGAAGTTTCCGGTCCCAGAGGAACTCCGCCTCTGTGAGACCTGAGTTTACCAGGCAAGTCGTTTGTAGCAGAAAAAGTTGGTCTTACCTGTGGACCCGAGGCTCAAGTTTGCTTGCGGGGTGCTGCCCATGGGCTCTCCGCTGCGGCAGCAACCAGGAAGCGTTTTTTTTTTTTTTTTTTTTTTGGTCTGGAAAGGTTCTTTTCTGCATGGGTGCGACTGTGAAAGAGATGCCTTTATTATTATTAATCTGCTAGGAAAAATCTGACTCAGTTTAATGTTTAAAAATACAACTATTTTTCCGGGCTCTTTTCCTCTCTCTCCTGCCCCTGCTCTCGTCCCCTGACACACAGTGCCAGCCATTCTCCTGGAAGCAATCCCGGCCACCACACACCATATCGACTCCCAGCTTCAGATTGCCCAAGAACAGGCGTTCCGCTACACGGCCATTATTGAGAAGGTAACGAACAACCCGCTCAGGGCCAAAGAACTTCAGCCGTACATGTTAAAGGAAGCGCTGTATAACGTTCGACAGTACGAGATCTTCCTGCAGACTGTCCTGGTGAGCTAATGGGGCAAAATCTGGCATTTTCTGTATCCCGCAGTCGCCCCTGAGAAACAAAGTGACTCACAGAGGAGGAAGTCCGCATTGCCTTGGCGTGACCAGGGCTTAAAAACAGAAACAGCAAAGTTAGGTTTGATCTCAGTGGAACGGTGCTGGGAGAAGCCAGTTTACGGTTGTCGATTCTCTTTAGTACTTGTTGGTATGATTGGTGACATGCTACAAGCCGTGATGTGTGTGTGGGCATTTGTAACACTTGTTACCTGAGAGCGTGTGCTTTGCACTGTCGGCAAGGAGCTGGCACAGACAGGGTCATCGTCACTTGGAAGCTGGGAGCAGGCAGGGCTTAGCGCATGGTATCAATGGTAAAACTATAAAATGTGAACACAAGTCGTGCTGTCGCCACAGTCAGATATAATCACCTGTGCTGAGGAAGTGGAGCTGATGACAAAACAGTTGGCAGCTCAGCTGGAGCAGCTGAAAATGACGGTCAAATCCAAGACGGCGGTCCCAACGTCACAAGTCTTCGTGAGTACTCAGCGGCGTCCCCTTCTTCCTGGTGTTTGTGGCCCAGGCTCTCAGTGTGTCGCCCTAACTGGCTGGAGCTTGCTCCGGAAGCCCAGGTTGACTTCAGGTCACAAAGATCCCCTTACCTCTGTTCCCGAGTGCTGGGAGGGAGCGACCAGGAAAGGAGGGCCGGAGGGAGGTGCGCACCACCCAGTGACTTTGACGCTTTAAGATGCGTTTTATTTTATTGTGGTGAAGGGGCATGCCACACGGCTCATGTGGAGGGCGGAGAGCAACATTCAGGACTTGGTTCTGTACTTTCTTAGTGGGATCCTGGGACCAAGCCCGGGCTGTCAGGCTTGTGAGAATTTTTACGCACTAATAATCCAAAGCGTTTCTCATCTGGGATCAAACCCAGCTGTGCCCCAACTAGACCAGTGCTCTACTGCTGAGCCAACTCGCTGGCATACGGTTGGTTTGTTCTTGTCGTTTTGAGCCAGTACCTCACTTTATAGCTGGGTACTGTAGCTACCCCAAGCTGTCCTGGGATGTGGATCTTCGTGTGCCCACATCCTGGGTGCTGGAATGCAGGCATGTGCCACCAGGTCAGGTGCGGTTTCTTAAGGCTGGACCTCCTTTTGAGTCCTATAAAGTGAATGGAATTCCTTATAACTGTATCCACTAGAATGAAATTATGTAACACCCACCATTCCTTGTATACAAGCTGGCCCTGCTCTTCATGATCAAGTCTCAGTAACAGCCTGCTTGTTAGTCTGATGAAGGAAATCATAATCTCTAGTAACGAGGACCATAGTACCTGTGGCCACAGAAGCAGTCCATCACAGTGTTGAAAGTGTCTTACAGAGCTGAGAAGATGGTGATGGCCTTCCACACAGTCACACAAGCACCTGAGTTTAGGTTCCCAGCAACCATATCAAAACCAGATGCCGTGCTGTGTAGACAGAGCCAGGAGGATTTCCGGCTCTTATATTGGCCAATCAGTGAGCTCCGGGTTCAGTGAGAGACTCTGACTTAAGAAATAGGCTAAAGAGTGAATACGATCTCACACACCGTGGGTTGGGGGAGAGAGAGATGGCGCAGGGAGGAGAGAGGCAGCAGGCAGGGAGACAGATGGGGATGGAGAAAGAGAGGAAGAGAATATGTTCACAGTACTGTCCGAAATGGAGTCTAGCACGGGTGTGCTACAATGTAGTCAGCACGCAGTGACTTTCTGGTCAACAGTACTGTTTTATAGAAAAACGTTGCAACCCTAATCTGAACAAGGTAGTTGTGAAATGCACATGCATTTTGCATGTATGTAGAGCACTTGAAACCATGGTAACTTTCTGCAGGCGTTCTCAATGTTTGTTTTATAAAGCAAGACCCTTTTATGTGAGGCCTGGTTGATTTTCTGTTTGGTCTACAGATGTTAATTTCTATTGTGAGTAAGATATTTATGTCACTGACCTAAAGATTTAGCTTCGGCTCCCTCGACATACCAGAAAATGCGCTGTGTGCTTTCCAGGTTCTTTCGATCCATGATAGGGCCAGGGAAATCTACTACAGTGAGTTTTTTAGTTTTTGAACAAAAATTTCCAAGTGTATTTTCTTTCTTGACCTTTTGAGGTAAAGTAATAAATACTATTTCTTAGGAGATCAAATGTGTTTGGCTACTTCTTGAGTAAATTAACTTAATAACAGTTATGCCAAATGAAATACTTGGAAAGAAAACACTGGTTTTCCTTCTTCTGACTTGCGAGTCTTTCCTAGTTTGACAAGGCCTGGATGTGTAGAGGAGCGAGTGGCTTTTAAGGGCCCAGCGATGGCTCTGTCACACAGTCACTTTGTCCGTGTGCTCTCCTGCTAGCCCATCTTCATTGCGCTGGCCAGCCTGTGGACGAGCTTCCAGGATGAGACGGTTCTTATCAGCGTCCTCAGCAACCTGACCACCAACCTGGAGCTCTTCCTGGGCACCCATGACCTCCTCTTTCCCGAGAAAGTGATGCAAGGCCTTCTCGATGGCGTCATCGTGAAAACCGATATGACTCGGATAGAGGAGCACTTAGGTAAGGCACCCTAGCTATTGCCTCCTTTACTTTAAAGTTCCTGTTCCCTTAAAGTCACTCTTGTTAGTTTCAAATAGTCACGCTCTAGCTTTCTGATAAAATACTAAACATCTTAATTGTGAAAGACTCATATTCATTCTAGAAAGTATGGGGGAAAATGCAAGACATTGTAATGCACACCTTGAGTTTCCAGGGTGTAGATGGTGGAGGCAGGAGGATCAGGGGTTCAAGGCCAGCCTAGGCTACACAATAAGTTCAAGGCCAGCCTGAGCTATAGAAGTCCCTGTTTAAAAAAAGGGTGGTGGAGCGTGAAAAATATAGATAGTGGAAACTGAGTTTCTTACTTTCCAGAAATTAATTCTTATTGAGGTCCTTTACGTCCCCATCTTGTGTGTCTGTGTATTTATGTCGCAGGGGGGCTGGTTTTGTAATTGATGTACTGAGAAACAGTCTTGCTACTTTCATTGCAGATAAAGCTCCATTTTAAAGAATGATACTTCCAACACATCTTCTTAGTGTCAAGTTGAAATTTGTGAACTAATTTAGCTAATCTTAAGCCCTTTAAAGATACATCGATAACCCACCCACCTTGAGACAAGGTTTCTCTGGGTAGAGTTGACTGTCCTGAAACTCACTCTGTAGACCAGCCTGGCCTCAAGCTCACAGAGATCTGCCTGCTGCTACCTCCTGAGAGTGCTGGACTGTGCCACCACCGCCTGGCTGATGTATTGATTCTTACAGAAAGGTTGACATAATCAGTCAACTTTTAATCATTTTATCAGCTTTTTACTTTTTGTATATTAATTACAGACAACCTAAACTTCGCAAGAAATATTAAAGCAGAGCTTAAAACTTAACACTCAAACTTCTTCCAGAAAAATGAAGTTAGAAGTTTACTAATTTCTTTTTCAGATTCTATTTTGGTTAAAAAAAAAAAACCAACAAAACCCAACAAACAAACAAACAAACAAACAAAAAAACCCCCCAAAAAACAAAAAACTAGAAAATAAAAATGTAACAGTGAATTTGTTTCTTAAATTATTAGAATCTATAAAAACTGAAAGCTAACTAGGATACCCCATATCCTCTCAGTGTAAGTTTTTACCACTTAT
Source organism: Rattus rattus (assembly GCF_011064425.1). NCBI lineage: Eukaryota > Metazoa > Chordata > Mammalia > Rodentia > Muridae > Rattus > Rattus rattus. Next base: position 63,213,903 of record NC_046154.1, read on the forward strand.
TTAACTTCATCAAAACAGTGAGTCATGTCCTAGCAGATATGACAGGAAATTGAAAAGTTGGAGTAAGGTCATTAGTGACTGTTCAGCCCAGCCTCAACTTCTTAGATTTAGAGCCGTCTTTCCTACCAGAGTCAGAACTTTCTCTTCATTAGAATATTTCATCAACTTATTTTCTCTCGAACTCGGAGAGCCATATTCTTTTGAAAGAATTTACACCTGCTTATTCAAGCTGTTGGAAGTTTGGGTCTAGCACCAGTAATATTAAAAATGTGTGTGTGTGTGTGTGTGTGTGTGTGTGTGTGTGTGTGTGTGTGTGTGTGTGTATGTGTGAGTGTGTGATTATAAAAGTTAAGAATGTTGGGAAACAATTTTTATGAATGTATGATTTGTATCTAATTTATTCCTTTTAGTTGTCAATGTACGTAAAGCAACTGGTATGAGGAAGTGTCCTTAAAGGTCCAAGGAACAGGCTGGAAAGATGCTCCACGGTTAAGAGCATTTCCTGCTCCTGCAGAGGACCCCAGTGTCACGGGCTGCAGCTGCAGCACCAGGGGAATCCGACACCTTCCTCTGGCTCTGGAGCACCAGACACACATGCAGTGCACACACACACATATGTAGCTACTCACACACACACATAACATAAGCACAGCTATTTAAGAAAGAAGCCTAAAGAACAAAAATTTATCCGTTTTAATCAAAATTAAGCTAGTAAAAGACATCTTCCTATTTGGAAGTCTTTACAGCTTTGAGATACAGTCTAGTTATGTAGTGCTGTCTTCAAAGTGTTCTCCATGTAGCGTTGTATCAAGACTTGGGCCATCCTAAATGAAGGAGATACTCTTGGTCACAGAACAGGTCTTTCTGCTCATCTCCTTGGGTCATTTACTGTGTGGCAGCACGACCATTACGTACCCTGACAGAAGTGTTCTGGTCTGCCTTTCCCTAACCTGCAGGACAGGCTTTTCTGAAAGGTCTCTCAGGGTTCAGTCCGGAGCAAAGTTCTGCTCCTACCTTTGCTTCAGCAAGTTGCTGGCTTGGGTAGTCACCGAGGCCTTCACCCTCCTTTACATGAATATCACCCCCAATGAGTCTGGTTTTGTGTACACCAGGGGAGACTTTGCCAATTTGAAAGAAGTTAATGTTTAGAATGACGTGCTGCTGACTTATTTCAGAAATTGCACCTTCTCAATGGATGAAAACCATTTCCTGTTCTTTCATTTCAGAAGAAAAAGTGCATTTGGCAGATTTCAGAGTACTGGAGTGGCTTTTTCCAGAGACAACAGCCAATTTTAACAAACTGTTAATTCAGTACCGTGGATTTTGCGGTTACACATTTGCTGTAACTGATGGCCTTCTCCTCCCAGGTATGTTGTTAAAGAGTCTGCGCTCCCTGCCTGTTCTGTACGAGTGCCTGCTTATACGCACTGTGTCAGCCTCGAACATTGTATGGACTCGGATGGTGAACCAGGGAGGAGATGCCGAGATGACCTGGCGCCGTCCTCACCTGAAGGTGCTTCAAGGACAGTATGATAGCTTGAACAAGAGACAAGAGAGCTTGAACAATGAGGGCCGGGAGGTGTAACAGGTTGCCCGTCCCTGATCTAAAATGTTTCAGGCCAGAAATGTTTCTAATTGTGGGTTTGGGAGAGAATGGGATTATTAAGGGATACGACCCAAGTTTAAACAGAAATCTGTTGATGTTTCATAGACGTTTTCTGTTTAGCATACTAAGAGTACACTATGTTTAGCGCACCACATTTCTACTGTGACTTATCACATGAAACTTCTGTTTGTGGGATCGTGAAGGAACTCAAACTGTTTCTGACTTTGGAGCATTTCGCATTTCACAATAGGGACACTCAGCCATCACTATACAACATGGACTCTGTAATGCCTTGAGACAGGGATGATCTCCTGTACGGACGGAGCCCAGAAGCACGGTGTAGCCGTGCTAAAGACAGAGCCTTTGAGAGAGTTACCGGAAAAGACTTACTTATTTAACTAATGTGTTCACTTACAAAGCGTTCGTGGTCACTCCGCAGCTACCCTTCACTAACACGGGCTAGGACTTCTCTGTTAAGTTCTAAGGAAGTGTGTTATTAAGTAACATTTCTCTGTGGCATCTACGTTATACATAACAACATTAAAATATTATAAAATGAAAAGTAAATTAGATATTGGGAGGCAATAGATTATTATTCAAAAGTTCTGTGTGCAGTGGGAATGGCAAACCCATGGGGGCTAAGTCATAGTTAGCCCTAGCTATCAACAAGACATCCATGGGAAGAGGAAACCTCCATTCAAGATTTATTTATTTATTATATAAGTAACTGTAGCTGTCTTCAGACACACCAGAAGAGGGCATCAGATCTCTTTACAGATGGTTGTGAACCACCATGTGCTTGCTGGGAATTGAACTCAGGACCTCTGGAAGAGTAGTCGGGTGCTCTTAACCACCGAGCCATCTCTCCAGCCCCCGAAACCTCCATTCAAAAATTGCCACCACCCGGTTGACCTCTAGACATGTCTTGGAGGCCTTTTATTGAGGGATAAGTAATGTAAGAGGGCCAAGCCACCCATGGACAGTGTCATCACCAGGCTGTAAGAAAGGTAGCTTCCACCAGCTGTATTAGTATGACACAGGAATGGAGCGGGTTAGCACATGGTACATGTACAGGGTTAGCATGTGAAAGGCTCTGGGTCGTACTGTTAACCATATGTCTATATGTATGTATGTATGTATGTATGTGCACATATATCCATGGACATGTTGGTCCTATGGCTTATCACAAACACAACATTGCTTGGTTCATGACTAATTAAATTATCGTTCTTAATTTTCACAGGAAATCCAACGATTGGAATTTTGAAATATAAAGAAAAATATTACACTTTCAACAGCAGAGATGCCGCATATTCGTTCGCAGAAAATCCAGACCATTACATTAATTTGATCAAAGAGAAAGCCAAGAAGAATGCAGAGTTAATTCAGCTACTAGAGCTTCATCAGCAGTTTGAAACTCTCATACCGTATTCTCAGGTAAACATGGGGACCCTTGAAAACACCTGGGTTTGTAATTCCTGTAATTAAAGTGGCATCTCGGTGTTGCTCACTGTGTATTTTTTCCCTGACAGTGAAGTTCAGCGAGTGCAGAAGCAAGAGTAGGCTATCCAGTCTTCCCCCTCACTTTTGACCTGACTTTTGAGACTGGGGCTCTTTGAGCCAGAAGGTCACTGTCTCCTTGAGGCTTCCTGGCCACTAAGCTCTGCCATTCTCTGTCCCCAGCAAGTGTTGGGATTCTGGCATGTATGGCCATGCCTAGCTTTTATTAGGGGCTGGGAGTTTGAACTCAGGTCTACTTGCTCTCACCCGCTTGGTACCTTTTAAGGGTGCAAGAAGGAGATCATTTTCTGTGCCAAGTAAAGGATTGAAAGGATTGAAAGGAAAAAGTGTCACGAGAAATCTTGGGGAGCCCCAGCAGAGACATCATAAGATACGCAGGAATCAAGGTCTCCTTGTGAGGCTCTTGGCTTCATTAATAAAAGGATTGAAGCTGAACATGATGGCACATCCCTTTAATCCTGGCACTCAGGAGGCAGATCAAGGAGGATCTCTGTGAGTTCGAAGCCACCCTGATTTACCTATCGAGTTCTAGACTAATCAGGCTATGGTACCAACTTCAACAAACAAGAAAAAAAAAAAACCCAGGCCCAAACACAAAATACATAGACATAAAGATATACATATGGATGAAGGGAGCTGAGAAGATGGCTCCGTGGTTAAGTGCACTCTCTGCTCTTTCAGAGGGCTTGGCTTTGGTTCCCAGCACCCAGTTCCAGGGGACCTACTACCCTCTTCTGGCTTCTGTGGGCACCAGGTATACGTGCACATACATACATGTAGGCAAAACCAAACAAATCAAGTTCTCTTGGCTGGTGAGATGGCTCACCAGGTTAAGGCTTCTGCCACCAAACCTGAAAAATCTGAGTTCAATCCCTCAAAACTACATAAGGGAAGAAGGGAACTGACTTCTGCAAGCCGTCCTCAGACCTCCATGTGTGCACCATGGGATCTACACGTGTGCACACATACAAATTGGGTAGTGTTCCTTCTGTTTCTATTTTGTGAAATAGTTTGAAGAGTATTGGCATTAGGTCTTCTATGAAGGTCTGACAGAATTCTGCACTAAATCCATCTGGTCCTGGGCTGTTTTTTGTTGGGGGACTTTTAATGACTGCTTCTATTTCTTTAGGGATTTGTGGACTGTTTAGATTGTTCCTCTGATCCTGATTTAACATTGGTGTCTGTCTAGAAAATTGTCCATTTCCTCCAGATTTTCTAGTTTTGTTGAGTATAGGCTTTTGTAGTGGGATTTGACAACTTTTTTGATTTCCTCAGTTTCTGTTGTTTCTTTTCATTTCTGATACTGTTCCTGTGCCCTCTGGTTAGGCTGGCTAATGGTTTTTCTATCGTGTTGATTTTCTCAAAGAACCAACTCCTGGTTTTGTTGATTCTTTGTATAGTTCTTTTTGTTTCTACTTGGTTGATTTCAGCTCTGAGTTTGATTATTTCCTGCCATGTACTCTTCTTGGATGAATTTGCTTCTTTTTGTTCTAGAGCTTTTAGGTGTGCTGTCAAGCTGCTCATATATGCTTTCTCCTGTTTCTTTTTGCAGGTACTCAGAGCTATGAGTTTTCCTCTTAGCACTGCTTTTATTGTATCTCATGAATTTGTGTATGTTGTGCCTTCATTTTCATTAAATTCTAAAAAGTCTTTATTTCTTTATTTCTTCCTTGACCAAGTTGTCATCGAGTAGAGTGTTGTTCAGCTTTCATGTGTATATGGGCTTTCTGGTTGTTTTGTTGTTATTGAAGACCAGCCTTAATCCATGGTGATCTGATAGAATGCATGGAATTATTTCAATCTCCTTGTATCTGTTGAGGCCTGTTTTGTGACCGATCATATGCTTAATTTTTGAGAAGGTACCATGAGGTGCTGAGAAGAAGATATATTCTTTTGTTTTAGGATGAAATGTTCTATAGATGTCTGTTAAACCCATTTGGTTCATAACTTTTGTTAGTTTCACTGTGTCTCAGTTTAGTTTCTGTTTCCATGATCTTTCCATTGATGAGAGTGGAGTGCTGAAATCTACTATTCTGTGTGGTGCAATGTAAGCTTTGAGCTTTAGCAAAGTTCCTTTTATAAATGTGGGTGCCCTTGCATTTGGATCATAGATGTTCAGAATTGAGAATTCATCTTGGTAGATTTATTCCTTTGGTGAGTATGAAGTATCCTTCCTTATCTTTTTGATAACTTTTGGTAGAAAGTCAATTTTATTTGATATTAGAATGGCTACTCCAGCTTGTTTCTCGGAACTATTTGCTTGGAAAAAGTTTCCCAGCCTTTTACTCTTAGGTAGTGTCTGTCTTCGTCACTGAGGTGTGTTTCTTGTATGCAGCAAAATTCTGGGTCCTCTCTATGTATCCAGTCTGTTAGTCTATGTCATTTTATTGGGGAATTAATCCATTGATGTTGAGATAGTAAGGAATAGTGATTGTTTCCTATTATTTTTGTTGTTAGAGGTGGAATTATGTTTGTGTGGCTATCTTTTGGGTTTGTTGCAAGAATATTACTTTCTTGCTTTTTCTAGGGTGTAAATTCCCACCTTGTTTTGCAGTTTTCCATCCATTATCCTCTGTGAGGCTGTATTTGTAGAAAGATATTGTGTAAATTTGTTTTTTTCATGGAATATCTTGGTTTCTCCATCTATGTTAATTGAGAGTTTTGCTAGATATAGTGGCCTGGGCTGGCATTTGTGTTCTCTTAGGGTCTGTATGACATCTGCCCAGGATCTTCTGGTTTCATAGTCTCTGTTGAGAAGTCTGGAGTAATTCTTATAGGTCTACCTTTATATGTTTCTCGACTTTTTTCCTTAATGCTTTTAATATTCTTTCTTTGTTTTGTGTATTGGGTGTTTTGACTATTATGTGATGGGAGGAATTTCTTTTCTGGTCCAATTTGGAGTTCTGTAGGCTTCTTGTATGTTTATGGGCATCTCTTTCTTTAGGTTAGGGAAGTTTTCTTCTATAATTTTGTTGAAGATATTTACTAGCCCTTTAAGTTGGGAATCTTTGTTCTCTTTTATACCTGTTATTCTTACGTTTGTTCTTCTCATTGTGTCCTGGATTTCCTGGATGTTTTGGGTTAGGAGATTTTTGCATTTTCTTTGACTGTTGTGTCAATGTTTTCTATGGTATCTTCTACCCCTGAGATTCTCTCTTCAATCTTGTGTATTCTGCTTGTGATGCTTGCATCTCTGACCCCTGTTCTCTTTCCTAGGTTTTCTATCTCCAGGGTTGTCTCCCTTTGTGATTTCTTTATTATTTCTATTCCCATTTTCAGATCCTGGATGGTTTTGTTCAATTCTGTCACCTGTTTGGTTGTGTTTTTCTGTACTTCTTTAAGAGAAGTTTGTGTTTCCTCTTTAATGGCTTCTACTTGTTTACCTTTTTTCTCCTGTATTTCTTTAAGGGAGTTATTTATGTCCTTCTTAAAGTCCTCCATCATCATGAGATGTGATTTTAAATCCAAATCTTGCTTTTCAGGTTTGTTGTGATATCTGGGACTTGCTTTGGTAGGAGAACTGGGTTCTGATGATGCCAAGTGCCCTTGGTTTCTGTTGCTTAGGTTCTTGTGCTTGCTGCTCACCATCTGCTTATCTCTGATATTAGTTGGTCTCTAACTTGAGTTTGTCTCTCCTGTGAGCCTGTGATCTTTGGAGTGAGAGTGCTTCTGGCAGACCAGCTCTCTGTCAGCAGGTTTTGGGTCCAAGAGCTATGGGACAGCCCCTTCTCTGGGCGCAGATGGAGACCGGAAGGGTTGTTGTTTTTAAATTGGAATTGCAAGAACCTAAAGACATATTCTAGGGGAATTTATTTATTGTATCAAGTATTTCCCCTGTAGTTATTCTGTTAATCATGCCCTCCTCAAATATGATCTTTAGAGACAGTTTATTCTTTTCCCTAAAACTGTAGTAGAGACAGGTTCTCATCAGAGTGCTAACTGTAGGAGAGATAGACTAAAACCATCAGTTCTCTTCAGCTGCACTAGAAGGTAAAAAGAAAAAGTCACACAAAGACCAATGCATCTTGCTTATTTTTAATTGAAAATTAGTTTCAGAGAACTTTGAAGTGCAAAGAACACACATTGAAGTTAACCATTTGAAACCATTTTAATAGCTAACTTTTTAAGGCTTCATTTGTTTAACTCTGTGTGTGTGTGTGTGTTCATATGTGTGTGCAGGTACCCACAAAGCGCAGAATCATTTTGTTTCCCAGAATTGAAATTATATGCTGTTGTGAGACACCTGAAAGGGAGCTGAGAAGCAAGCTTGAGTCTTCTGCAAGAGCATACATGCTTAGCCTCTGAGATACCTCCCAGCTACAACTAGTGTTTTTATTGGAAAATCCATGTTAAAGGGGATATACAATGTTTTATCATATTAAAGTACAATGGGTAAACATGTTCCTCAGCACAAACAATAGGAAAATAACCATTAACAAATTTCACAGCTGTCCACATATGCCTCTCCCATCTCCGTCTTTATTATTCTCTCAGCATTTATGAATTTTTTTTTATTAACTTGAGTATTTCTTATGTACATTTCGAGTGTTATTCCCTTTCCCGGTTCGGGCAAACATCCCCTTCCCTCCCCCCTTCATATGGGTGTTCCCCTCCCCACCCTCCCCATTGCCGCCTCCCCCACAGTCTAGTTCACTGGGGTTCAGTCTCAGCCAGGACCCAGGGCTTCCCTTCCACTGGTGCTCTTACTAGGATATTCATTGCTACCTATGAGGTCAGAGTCCAGGGTCCATGTATAGTCTTTAGGTAGTGGCTTAGTCCCTGGAAGCTCTGGTTGCTTGGCATTGTTGTACATATGGGGGGTCTCAAGCCCCTTCAAGCTCTTCCAGTTCATTCTCTGATTCCTTCAACGGGGGTCCTGCTCTCAGTTCAGTGGTTTGCTGCTGGCATTCGCCTCTGTATTTGCTGTATTCTGGCTGTGTCTCTCAGGATCGATCTACATCCTGCTCCTGTCGGTCTGCACTTCTTTGCTTCATCCATCTTGTCTAATTGGGTGGCTCTATATGTATGGGCCACATGTGGGGCAGGCTCTGAATGGGTGTTCCTTCAGTCTCTGTTTTAATCTTTGCCTCTCTCTTCCCTGCCAAGGGTATTCTTGTTCCCCTTTTAAAGAAGGAGTGAAGCCTTCACGATTTTGATCATCCGTCTTGAGTTTCATTTGTTCTAGGCAACTAGGGTAATTCAAGCATTTGGGCTAATAGCCACTTATCAGTGAGTGCATACCATGTATGTCTTTCTGTGATTGGGTTAGCTCACTCAGGATGATATTTTCCAGTTCCAACCATTTGCCTCCGAATTTCATAAAGTCGTTGTTTTTGATAGCTGAGTAATATTCCATTGTAGATGTACCACATTTTCTGTATCCATTCCTCTGTTGAAGGGCATCTGGGTTCTTTCCAGCTTCTGGCTATTATAAATAAGGCTGTGATGAATATAGTGGAGCACGGTTTTTTTTATATGTTGGGGCATCTTTTGCATATGCCCAAGAGAGGTATAGTTGATCCTCAGGCAGTTCAACGCCCAATTTTCTGAGAAACCTCCAGACTGATTTCCAGAATGGTTGTACCAGTCTGCAATCCCACCAACAATGGAGGAGGTTCTCTTTCTCCACATCCCTCCCAGCATTTGCTGTCACCTGAGTTTTGATTCTAGCCATTCTCACTGGTGTGAGGTGAAATCAGGGTTGTTTTGATTTGCATTTCCTGATGACTAAAGATGTTGAACATTCTTTTAGGTGTTTTCAGCTATCTCGCATTCCTCAGCTGTGAATTCTTTTGTTTAGCTCTGAACCCCATTTTTTAATAGGTTATTTGTCTCTCGTCTAACTTTTTGAGTTCTTTGTATATTTTGGATATAAGGCTTCATTCGTTGTAGGATTGGTAAAGATCTTTTCCCCAATCTGTTGGCTGCCGCTTTGTCCTAACCACAGTGTCCTTTTGCCCCTACAGAAGCTTTGGTAGTTTTATGAGATCCCATTTGTCATTCTGATCTTATAGCATTTTTCACTTGGTGTTTTGTTCAGGAAATTTTTCCAGTGCCCATGTGTTCCAGATGCTTCCCTAGTTTTTTTCTTCTATTAGCGTTGAGTGTGTCTGGTTTGATGTGGAGGTCCTGATCCTGATTCCCCTGAAGTCCTTTTTATTGTTGAGGATAGTTTTAGCTATCCTGGGTTTTTGTTATTCCAGATGATTTTGCAAATTGTTCTGTCTAACTCTTTGAAGAATTGGATTGGTATTTTGATGGGGATTGCATTGAATCTGTAGATCGCTTTTTGGTAAAATGGCCATTTTTACTATATTAATCCTGCCAATCCATGAGCAGGGGAGATCTTTCCATCTTCTGAGATCTTCTTCAATTTCTTTCTTCAGAGGCTTGAAGTTCTTATCATACAGATCTTTCACTTGCTTGGTTAAAGTCACACCGAGGTAGTTTATGTTATTTGGGTCTATTATGAAGGGTGTCGTTTCCCTAATTTCTTTCTAGGCTTGTTTCTCTTTTGTGTAGAGGAAGGCTACTGATTTATTTGAGTTAATTTTATACCCAGCCACTTTGCTGAAGTTGTTTATCAGCTTTAGTAGTTCTCTGGTGAAACTTTTGGGATCACTTAAATATACTAT
>NC_046154.1:63223693-63241803 GCF_011064425.1 Rattus rattus
GCAATATAGTACTGTCTTAATTTACTGGAATGATACATACATTTTTAAAACATGAAGTACATAATTGTCAAGGTACAAATGTCATAGCAAATAATTGAGATAAACAATATAATAAACTCAACTGTAGGTCAATTGTCATGTAGGAATATTAGCATACAAAGTAACTGAAATAAGAATAACTCAAAATTATAATAAGGTCAAAATACTGTATGAACTAAATAATTTAAACTGGGATCCATAAAGCAAGAGTTTTTTTTTAATTGGATATGTTTCTTTATTTACATTTCAAATGTTATTCCCTTTCCTGGTTTCCTGTCCATAAGTCACCTATCCCCTTCCCCTCCCCCATGAGTGTATTCCCATCCATCCACCTTCCCCTTACCACCACCACCCACAACATTCCCCTGCACTGGGGTTTCAACCTTGGCAGCACCAAGGGCTTCCCCTTCCACTGGTGACCCAACAAGGGTATTCACTGCTACATATGCAGCTGGAGTCATGGGTCAGTCCATGTATAGTCTTTGGGTAGTGGTTTAGTTCCTGAAAGCTCTGGTTGGTTGGCATCATTGTTCTTATGGGGCTGCAAGTCCCTTCAGCTCTTTCAGTTCTTACTCTAACAAAAACAGAAACTAAACTATAAGCCATGATATAGAAAACAAGAACAGTCACACACATTTGTAATCTCAGTGTTCCTAAAACATAAGATGCCTAAACAGGAAAACTTATGAGTGGTCTAGTACACATGCTCTTACATTCACCCTCAAATATACACCCAACAATTAATATTGTTTTTATTGTTTTAATATTGTTTTATTGAAAACAGTTATTTACATACAATATGTTCTGGTCATGGTTTCCAAATCCCAAAAATTTGCTGAGATCCTTACTCCACATTTAACCAACCCTATTCTTGACTCTGTCAAGCAAATAAGACAACAAACAATTAATATAAAATAACAGAGAAAAAACAAGAAACATACACCATTCACCAAAATGTATCCAAATAAGCAATATGAAATGAAATATCCATAGTAATACCACTGAATTTATTTTGTGTTGCCCATATAGCTGGTGATGGAGTCAACCTTTAAGTATGGTTGAAACTCTTGAGAAAAATCTAACGTTGCCTATGCAAGTGGATGGTAATTGGAGGTAGCTTCTTGGTTTGGGATGGGTGCTCATGTCCATCTCCCACTTCTCATTTAGGCTTGAAATTGTGTAAGCTACTACATCCCTGTGAGTTCATAGTTGACACAGGAAGTGTTTTTAAGAGTGAGGTTAACATGTAAGGGAATCGCATTAGAAGAAAGATGAGGAAAATATGTGAATAATTTCAGTCAAAAGGGTCATAGAATATTTAGAGAAATGAACAGGAAGTAGGCTAATTTTGAAGCTCTGCCAAGCCACTAAGATGACATGTGTCTCAGTAGAGAGTACTATGGTATGTATCATAATTGCCACCACCACACACAACCCTGAGGCAAATTTCTGATGATTAGCTATGGAACTACTCAGAGAGAGAGAGAGGGAACTTTAGAATGTAGGAACTATCTAGTAAGGTAACATGGACATACCCGTGAGGTAGGGCCTGGAAACCTGCTGTATTCTCTATCTCTGTTTGTTGAGGTAAAAAGACCCCTCTGCCCCTATCACACACCCACTAATGATTTTTATAGACCTAAATGCTTAGTAACTGTGGCCCACAACAAACATTTCTTCCTTCTAACTTATTTCCCTCGAGTATTTTGTGGGGGTTTGGGAAGACAGTATGACTAACACAGTAATTTTAACAATCATAAAGCAGGAAAAAAATCTCAGAAGAGAAGCAGTTTTGTGGGAATTTACAGATTCTTATAGGAAATACTGTTTGAAGAGTCTGTGAGGCATCATTTAGAATTGTTAACAAAGCCCAGTATCTTTATGATGCTAAAGATCAAAGGAGAACTGAAGAGAAACACAGGTATTATGAATCACAGTTATTAATAGAAATTACAATGTCCTGTTCCTTGGGACAACTCTTCAAAACCTGAACCCGAAATGTATGAATTATCATATGCTGGCTGAGGAAACGTCAGAATGAGTAAGCTGGTCTCTTTTGAAGTTCACAATGAATTCCCCTCTAGCATTATGTTCTATACAAGTTCCTGAATAAGAGGAACCCAGTTGAATAACTCAGAGATCCCAAGTGATGGTAGAACATTTAGAATGCAGTTACTAACAACCAACCCATAGATGGATCACATAATAGTAAGTTTAGATTTGAGTGTGAAGACAAACTTAAAGCTAAGTTTATTATAAATCTTTATCTAAATCCATGCCTGTTCACTGAGCCACCAAATGAACAAGAACAATAATGAAACTTAAAACAGATGACAGTTTTCATGATTTCATGTCATTTCTGTAATTACACAGTATCTATCATAATGAAAGAGAACTACTAGATTTTTGGACACAGGTAACTATGATTTTTGAGCATATGTCCTTTCTTTTTGTGTGATTTCATACCTGTGCATGTTGTAAGTGTCCAAGGATGTTAACAGATTTCTCACAGCTGATGTTACAAGTGCTGTGGGTCATAGACATGAGTGCTGGGAACTGAGTTCTACACGAACAGGAAGACCTCTTAATGAACCATCTTTCCATTCCCATGGGTAATTCTTACAAGTTTGGTTCCCCAAAAGATATTCAGGGGTGGCTAAAATTACAGAACCTACCTACAAAGTAAGATTTAAATTACTGTCACAGAATAACCTTTCAATGCTCTAAGACTTTAAACATTGCTCGCTCTTTTTAAAATTATATCAAGTTTCAGTGAGAGTGTAAGGTCTGCTCTGAAGAAAGAAACACATTCCTAGAATTTTATATGGAGACAAGAATCCAAAACCTAGGAGGTAACCTGCTAGAGGAATTAACTTCTTACCGTTATTATGCTAAGTAACATAGTGTCATGTTGCCTCCTTGGCTCTTTATACAATTTATGTGTAAGCCTGAGCTCTTATACCTCATCAGAGAAGTTTGCCTGGCAATACATGATTATTAAGAGAGAAATTCATAACTGGTCAAAGAATAGATAATAAGTGTATGTAGATTACTCAGACAACCAAGACATAAAATACCCTATAGGTATTAAATTAGGGATTAGGGACCATTTCAGAAGGTATGATAAAAATGATAATATCCAGAAGCCAGGGAAAATTGATTAAAGGGAAACGATGTCTTCTGGACTTAAAACCAATGCATTCGTGAGCTCAGAGAAGTCACGGTTACTAAAACAAGCACAACAAAACATGTACATGACCCTGCCAATCATCACTTTAGTACAGAGGCAGAAAGAGTTTGTAAGCACCCATTTATAATTGAGGAGAGGTGGGCAGTTGATTCTCTTTGAGGGATAGTCAGTATGTGGCCCTGGTTGATTAATCAAAATTTAATACAGGAGTCCATATGAATAATTTAGAAGTCAGCAAAAATCAGACATGGTAGGTTCAGTTTGAAAAATAAATTAATAAAAGAGGAGATGAAATTGGAAAAGAAAGAAGTGTGTGAGTTTTTAGGGGAGGGATGGAAGAGAATTTGAGCAAGATACATTCCATGAATTTCCCAAAACCTAAGAATATTATAGTATAGTGATGTTTATACTGTATTGTCTTTTATATCAGTATTGCTGCACATTTCTAGATTTCATATTCCCAAAATCATTTCTGAGACCCATATGTGGTATACTCTCTGCCACAAACTCTGGACAACTACTGGTTTATTTACCATTTTATGGCTTAATCTTCATGAAAAATTCTTTGCTTTACATTTATTAAATAGTTTTTTTAAACTCCAGATTTTATACCTCACCTGGTCTACCCTCAGACTATTCTCCAGTTCATGCCTCTTTCCCACTCCTCTGTCTCCACAAGGATGTCCCCACCCCCCCAACAGCATCCTCACCCTACCAGACCTCTAAATTCCCTAAGGCCTCCTGTCCCTTGAGGGTTAGGTACATGGTCTCTGACTGAATCCAGATCCGGCAGTCCTCTGCTCTAAATATGTTGGGGGCATGATGTCAGCTGCTGTATGCAGCCTGGTTTTTGATCCAGTGTCTGAGAGATCTCTTAAGGAAAACTGTTGGTCTTCCTAAAGAATCACCCTCCTCATCAGCTTCTTCCAACTTTGCCCTAATTAAACCCCAGGGGTCAGCATCTTCTGTCCATTGGTTGGGTGTAAATATTGGCATCTGACTCCTTTAGCTACTTGTTGAGTCTTTTGGAGGGAAGTCATCATATAGGTCACTTATGTGAGCACTCCATAGTCTCTTTCTGATCACCCTAGGGCTTCAGGCCTTTTCCCCAACCCAATACCTGATCATGTTCCCTTCTTCCCCTCTCTGTCCCCTTCCCTACCGAGGTTCCACCTTCAATCACCACTTGTGATTGCTTTTTACTTCCTCCCAAATGGAACTGATGTGTCCTCTCTTGGGCCATTTAGCTTGTTGATGTTTTTGAGTAGATTATATCTTGGGTACTCTGTTTTTTTCTGCTAATATCCACTTATTTGTGAGTATATACCATGCATGTCTTTTGGGTCTGAGTTAAGTCACTCAGGATATTTTCTAGTTCCATCCATTTGCTTGCAAAACTCAGGATGTCCTTGTTCTTAATAGCTGAGTAATATTCCACTATGTAAATAAATCACATTTTCTGTGTCCATTCTTCTGTTTTGGAATGTCTGGTTTGTTTCCTGATTCTGGTTATCACAAACAGCGACACTACGAACATAGTGGAACATGTGCCTCTGTGGCATCATGGGGCATCTTTGGGGTATACTTCCAAGAGTGGTAAAACTGGGTCTTTAGGTAGATCTATTTCCAATTTTCTGAGAAACCTATAGATTGATTTCCAGAGTGCTTGTTCCAGTTTGAAATCCCTCCAGCAATAAAGGACTGTTCAGCTTTCTCCACATTCTCGCCAACATGTGCTGTCTCCTCTGATCTTAGCCACTCTGATTGGTGTATGGTGGAATATCAGCATCATTTTGACTTTTATTTCTCTAATCACTACGGACTTTGAACTTTTCTTTAGCTGCCTCTCAGCTATTCAAGATGCCTAAGTAAACTTACAGACATGTGTGTGTTTGTAACAATAATAATAAAAGAAAAATATGGTATCAGTTTGAGAGTGAGGGTGTGTAAATGGTTGCAAGGATGAGATGTCAGAGGAGCAGGAGAGAGAAAAGGAAAGGAGAAAGCAGTGAAATTAACTTTAATAAAATAAATCAATTAATTAAATTTTACTCTGAGAATATTTTCTAAATACCTAAAAGAGATTGAAGAAGAAAATGGTCCCTTGATGTGTATTCTTTTATTCTTCTCCCACATGTATTTTTTTTAGCTCATTTAGTGAATTTTTCCCCTTTTTGTTTTGTTTTGTTATTTTTTGCTATCCTTCTGAATGTCAATCTGATTCCTGCTTTAATTCTCCTTCTCTTCTAAGATTATTCTCAGCACCATACTTTCTCTCATCTTTCTGGGCACAGCTTCACTTAAATGATTAATTTTACAATAATTACTATTAAGATTTTGCTAAATTTCATATTCAACTGATTCAAATTTGAAATATATTTATTAGTTTTCACTTCAGGTGCCACTCTTGCATATATTTGAATTAGTACCACATGGTAACATAATTTTGTGAATATCACAGAAATTTTTATTAAAAATATTAATGAGAGTCTTGCTTTAAAATTATCTGACTATACTTGAGCTATATGTTCTGTGACCCCATCACACACACATAAATCAGTCTACACTGCTACTTTTCATAGGTTTTACTTTTGCATTTACTTTATTTTTACTTTATTTTAAAAAATATACAAAGAACTCAAGAAGTTAGACTCCAGAGAGCCAAATAACCCTATTAAAAATGAGGTACAGAGCTAAACAAAACATTCTCAGCTGAGGATTATTGAATGACCAAAAGGCACCTAAAGAAATGTTCAACATCCTTAGTCATCAGGGAAATGCAAATCAAAACAACCCTGAGATTCCACCTCACACCAGTCAGAATGGCTAAGATAAAAAACGCAGGTGACAGCAGATGTTGGCGAGTATGTGGACAAAGAGGAACACTCCTCCATTGCTGTTGGGATTGCAAACTGGGACAACCACTCTGGAAATCAGTCTGGATGTTCCTCAGAAAATTGGACATTATACT
Source organism: Rattus rattus (assembly GCF_011064425.1). Lineage (NCBI taxonomy): Eukaryota > Metazoa > Chordata > Mammalia > Rodentia > Muridae > Rattus > Rattus rattus. Next base: position 63,229,894 of record NC_046154.1, read on the forward strand.
ACCTGAGGACCCAGCTATACCTCTCTTGGGCATATACCCAAAAGATGTTCCAACATACAACAAACACTCATGCTCCACTATGTTCAAAGCAGCCTTATTTATAATAGCCAGAAGCTGGAAAGAACCCAGATGCCCTTCAACAGAGGAATGGATTCAAAAAATGTGGTACATCAACACAATAATGTACTACTCAGCTATCAAAAACAATGACTTCATGAAATTCATAGGCAAATGGAATGAACTAGAAAAGATCATCCTGAGTGAGGTTACTCAATCACAGAAAAACACACTTGGTATATACTCATTGATAATTGGATATTAGCCAAAAAGCTGAAATTACCTAAGATGCAATCTATAGACCACAGGAAGCTCAAGAAGAAGGATAAACAAAATGACGATGCTCCCACTCCTTCTTAAAAGGGAAATATTCATAGGAGGGGATATGGAAGCAAAGTTTAGAGCAGCAACTCAAAGAATGGCCATTCAGAGCCTGACACACATGTGGCTATATATATATATATATATATATATATATATATATATATATATATATATATACAACCACCAAAACTAGATAAGATTGATGAAGCTAAAAAATGCATGAGAAAAGGGACTGGACATAGATCTCTCATAAGAGACACATCCAGAGCACATCCAATACAGAGGTCAATGCTAGCAGCAAACCTCCAAATGGAGAATAGGAACCCCTTGGGGGAATTAGAGAAAGTATTGAAAGAGTTGAAGGAGCTTGCAACCCAATAAAAACAACAATGCTAACCAACCAGAGCTTCCAGGGACTAAACCACTACTGAAAGACTATACATGGACTGACCCAGGGCTCCAACTGCATATGTAGCAGAGAATAGCCTTGTTGGGGCACCAGTTGAAGGGAAAGCCCTTGGTATTGCCAAGGTTGGACCCCCAGTGCAGGGGAATATGGGGGAGGGCAATAAGGGGGAAATATAGGGGGAATACCTCTATTGGGGTGGTGGAGGAGAGGGAATGGGGGCTTATGGACAGGAAACAGGGAAGGGGAATAACCTTTGAAATGTAAGTAAAGAAATATATAATAAAAATTAAAAAAAATAAAAACAAAACTTTTTTCTGTCCTGACTTGACCAAACTGTTTATGGATGGGTGGTTCTCTTTTAGGATAAGTCAAGTTCCAAAAGCCCCCTTTTGCTTGTTTTTCACTTTCTCATATGCAGAGTTTTCCAGACAAACACTGTTGCCTTTAAACATAATCTAACTATTTGGGCTTCACTTCAATCTTCATGGCTGCCAGGAATACTGTTCATGGATTTAAAGCTGTCATCATTTTATACATGCTTCTATTTTCTCTGCAAAATATAGTGTTTTCTAACTAGAGAGAGGGGAGGGAGAGTTAAAGTATACATACACACAGAGAGAGAGAGAGAGAGAGAGAGAGAGAGAGAGAGAGAGAGAGAGAGAGAGAGAGAGAGACTATCCCTTCCAGTAAAAAAAACTACAGGATACAAGATTCAGTAGTAAAGATGTGGGAATGGGTAAGGAATGTGGAAATATTAGCCTTAAAGCCCGGGGACTCCCATTTCTTTCTTAATCTACACATTTCAATTTCTCACCATTTTGATATTTTTGCATATTATATTGTGGAGTAGGGGGCATGCCTGTGTGCACAAAAGTTATTACCATCTAGGTCCTCTAAAGCTAGACTCTCTTTACAAAGGAAACTCGGTAAAATTCGTGTTAATATATAAATTCTATATTATCATATGATTGTTAAATTGCTTTGCAAGTGAGTTAAAATTCTCCAAGGGACAAAATGCTATATGCTTTGCTCAATTTAGCAAGTCCCTAAACAGATTTGCCCTTGTGTCACTTGACATCATATTTCTCTTTGATCTGTCTAGTCAGTGCTGTTAAATAGAGCTACTAAATTTATATCTATCCAGACAGCTTTCTATAGTTGCACAGTTATTATTAATTCTCTCAGTCAATAAGAAAAATTTGCTTTCACCAAAAAGGTCAGCATTTGACAACTTCAAATTACATTAAAACATCATTAATTCTTACTCTACTAATTCTGTGTTCAAGATTTCTTGCTACAAATGGATAATTACCTTAAAAATGTTTTTAATTGGAAAGAAAACATTTAACTCCAAGAGAAGGAAAAACATTATTTGAGCTGTATGAGTACTTTTGAAGTATCCCGTGACATGTATTTCATATACTGATTGTAAATTGCTCTTAATGGTTTGTTAATGGTTCCCAGGACATTTAAAGAGTACACACTGTTAGCTTAATATATAATTTTTATTAATTAAGTATGAAACTGCAGAGAAAAGAGAAGCATGAAAGACCAAGAAGAGGAGAGGAAAGAAGGAAGGAAATAGAAAAGCTTACTTAATATTGAGTATATTCAATTATTAGAAATAAAGTCCCTGTATGATTAAAACACTACTATACCCACCCACTAGTCTTTGAGACTGAGTATGATGCACATTCTCTATTTTCTTGGCTGCTCACTGTGGGTACGCATTGTGTAATGAGCACAGTGAAAGGATGGTTGTATAGAAATTCTTACTGAGCTTTATGACGATGGAATCGAACATATGTTACTATTTGAGTGTTGAATATGTTATGTATTTATATTGGACACACGCCTGATATCAACCAGAGGCAGATTTCCTAGTCTGTTTTCTAGACCACAAGGCCTATGAACTGGGTGTGATGCCTCCACCGTAGAAAAGTACATGACAAGTGAGATGAAACAATTAAATATTATTTCAATATAATTAACTACTACTTGAAAAATGGTGATTTTTTTGCAACACATGAAGATTCCTCAAATATGAATCATACTATTATCTTGTTTTCTGTTTTAATAAAATTTCAACAATTTAACCAAATGCTCATACAATTTAATACAGTGTTTATATATCTTAATGTTTCTAAAACATCATTTAGGTAACAGCAGTAGGTGAATTCACAAATATCTTAGTAATTGAACTTATCGCTAAGCTGTAGGAGCAATCAAGTCCTGCGTGAATATATATTGTTGGATGTGGACAGGGCCAGGTCAAGCACTTCAACGCCTTATCTCCACATGGATATTATAGCCTGTTTTCCCGGTCTGAAGAAGAATGCTCATAGTATGCACAGCTCTCTTCCTCCAGATATTAAACCCTAAAGACTGATCCCTTACAGAGACTGATTCTGTTGAGATTAGCTAAGCCTACCTTCCTGATGCAGCTGGATACTATAATCGTCTTCCTTGCTTTATACTTAATAAACCTGCCTCCTCAGTCATCTCTTTGTAATAACACTGTCTCCCTGTTCAACTACACATAATAAACATTCCGAGTTTCCAGAATGCTAGAATATTTCCATTAGAGAGCCAAGCCCACACAATCTCAGAGTGTCTGTGTTACTGTTTCTGTACTTTCTTCATTCTCTAGCTAGCCTAGTAGGACAACACCTGAAGCTGTGAAAGAAAGATGCACTAATCAGTTTATCAACCACCTTCTGACAAATTTCTGGAGGAAGCATATCATAATCATGGTCTTTCCTTCTCGTGCCTGTTATATGCTTAGCATATATTAGGTGAGGTATAAAATGTGCTTAGGACACAAAAATTATAAAGTCATCAAAATGTATACTTACATTTTAAATTCAACAATAACTAACATATTTTTAAACAATTATGGAATAATGCAAAAATCATCTGTCACAAATACATTCTATGAGCTAATGATCAAAAATTTCTAGAGTATGTAACCAGTCTGTAGATTTTAATTTAGGATTCCTATAATTGGGACAAAGAAATTAACTATAATCTCTCCCATACTCTCTCTCTCTCTCTCTCTCTCTCTATATATATATATATATATATATACATACATACATATATATATATATATACAAATTACATTTCATATATGTAAAATTCTATCTTGCAGAGTATGGGTCAAATCTGGCATAGTAGTTACAAATATGAGTAGCAGATTTATAATTCATATAGTTAGAGTTTCCTTGGAACAGAATTCGTGACCTTTATAGACAAAATTCTCTCTACCAATAACTCCATTAAACAAATTTATTGTGACTGAAAATGTATGTTCAGCAAGTAGTCAATAGTTTAAAATATCAAACTTCTTTTTAAAAAATCTTTTTGAATGGAAAATAGTTAAAACTATAGTATTAGTGTGGTTATTGTAAAATATAGTAGTACAGTTGAACAATATACTTGACCAGGTTTAAATATATAATTGTTTTCTGAAGATTTATGCACAATACTCCTTCAGTATATAATCAGAAGTATATAATCAGAAGACAGCATCATGCTGTAATCTATCCTGTTACACCATTTTATTACATTTTTATTAAAAAAATAAAATTTAATTTTTAAAAAATTTAAAAATTTTGTATAGAATGCTCATTATCAGTTATATCTGCATTTCTTACTACACCAATATTCAAGAAAAGGCCTCCATAATTTCTGCATGAATTCTGAAGATGTCTTATCTAATGGGCCAAATTATTGACTTTGTGAAAGCTAACCAGCAAGGCTCACAATGTCATACTCCCCCTGATTCTTTGGTATCTTCCTATCCAGGTCTGCTGATGAATTCCCAAAGTAAATATACAAAAAAAATTCAGGGATACATTTTCCACTTTGAGTCCTCTGACTCATCATCCATCAATCTTCCTTGACTTTATTGACACATGATAATTTAATAGTTGGTTATTTAGAGAAGTAAGAATTTTAAAACTTAATTTGATAGATAAAGCATTATCATTAGAGCCGTGCAGATGAGTGAGGAAGATAAACATATAATGACACAACGAAATTAAGCTCTATATTCTCACTAAACATAGCTTTCAATTCAAATAACAACCCAAGCAAAGTCTTCTCACTAATATTTCTCCTTTTTGCTATTGATAATGTCCAATTAACTCTTTTTAGTGATTAAGAGACAAAGATAAAAGAAAAGTAAGCTTTTGACTTCCCATTTATGCCTGAGCTGAACTGGTCCCACCACTCTCTGTACCCCAATCCCATGGTAGAAAGAGCTGGACTCTCAAAAATTGCAAACAATCCTGAGAGATCAGGGGAGACAGCCACTTCTGCTCAAGTTTCTGGCCAAAGAGGAACCCTCTGGGCACAGGAACATAGAAGCAGTCAGGGGCAGAGACCTTAAAGTTTCTCCTTGAGCCCAGTGCTGAAAGCCAGTCACAATGAGCACCAACAGAGCTTGGAATACAGGGACACTGGAGAAAATTTCCTGAACAAAACACCAATGGCTTATCTTGGTCTAAGATCAAGAATGGACAAATGGGACCTCATAAAACTGTAAAGCTTCTGTAAGGCAAAGGACACTGTCATTAGGACAAGATGGCAACCAACAGATTGAAAAAAGATCTTTAGGGGTTGGGGATTTAGCTCAGTGGTAGAGTGCTTGCCTAGGAAGCGCAAGGCCCTGGGTTCGGTCCCCAGCTCCGAAAAAAAAAAACTAAAAAGAAAAAAGATCTTTAGCAATCCTACAACTGATAGAGGATTAATATCCAAAATATACAAACAACTCAAGAAATTAGACTCCAAAGAGTTAAATAACCCTATTAAAAATGTGGTACAGAGGTAAACAAGGAATTCTCAGCCAAGGAATGTAGAATGGTTGAGAAGTACCTGAAGAAATGTTCAACATCCTTAGTAATCAGAGAAATGCAAATAAAACAACCCTGATATACTACCTCACACCCATCAGAATGGCTAATATAAAAATCTCAGATGACAACAGATGCTGGTGAGGGTGTATAGAAATAAGAACACTCCTCCTTTGTTGGTGGGATTGCAAGCTAGTACATCCACTCTGGAAATCAGTCTGGAGGTTCCTCAGAGAACTGGACATAGTGCTACCTGAAGACCCAGTTATAACATTACTGGGCATATACCCAAATGATGCTCCAACATACAACAAACACACATATTCTACTATGTCCAAAACAGCCTTATTTATAATAGCAGGAGCTGGAAAGAACCCAGATGCCCTTCAACAGAGGAATGGATACAGAAAATGTGATACATCTACAAAACGGAGTACTACTCAGCTATCAAAAACAATGACCTCATGAAATTCATAGGCAAATGAATGGAGCTAGAAAATTTCATCCGAGTAAGGTGTAGTAACTCAATCACAAAAAAACACACACACACACACACACACACACACACACACACACACACACACACACACACACACACACGGCATGCACTCACTGATAAGTGTATATTAGCCCAAAAATCTCAACTCACCCAAGATACAATCCTCAAATCACATAAAGTTTAAGTAGAAGCAGGATCAAAGTACAGATGCTTCAGTCCTTCTTAAAAGGGGGAACAAAAATATTCATAGGAGGGCATATGGAGACATAGTTTGGAGCAGTGACTGAAAGAATGGCCATTCAGAGCCTGCCCCACCTGGGGGATACAGCCCATAATATTGGTGAAAGCAAGAAGTACATGCAAGAAGGGCCTGATATAGCTGTCTCCTGAAAGACTTAGCCAGAGCATGTCAAATACAGAGGGGATTGCTAGCAGCAAACCATTGAATTGAGAACTGGGTCTCTGTTGAAGGAAATAGAAAAAGGATTGAAGGAGCTGACAGGGCTTACAGCCCCATAAGAACAACAATACCAACTATCCAGAACTCCCAGGGACTGAACTACTACCCATAGACTACACATTGCCAGACCCATGGCTTCAGCCACACATGTAGCAGAGGATGGCCTTGTTGGGCACCAATAGGAGGAGAAGACCTTGGTCCTGCCAACGCTGGACCCTCCCCCCAATGCAGGGGAATGTCAGGGTGGTGAAGCTGAAGGGGGCTGGTTGGGGAGGGGGAACACGATTATAGAGGATGGGCGATGGGTAGGGGAAAGGGGAGTGGATAAAGGGCTTATGGCCGGGGAACTGGGAAAGAGAATAATATTTGAACTGCAAATAAAAAATATCCAATAAAAAAGTTAATAACAAGAAAATATCATTCTGAGTGAGGTTACCCAAACACAAAAAGAACACACATGGCATGTTCTCACTGATAAGTGGATTTTGGCCCAAAAATCGAGTTAACCAAGATACAATCCATAGACAACATGAAGCTCAAGAAGGCACATGGCCAAAATATAGATGTGTCAGTCTTTCTTAAAAGGGGGAACAAAAATATTCATTGGAGGAGATATGGAGACAAGGTTTGAAACAGCAGCTAAAGGAATGGCCATTCAGAGCCTGTCCCATATGTGCCCCATATATATACAGTCACCAAGACTAGATAAGATTGATGAAGCTAAAAAGACCATGATGACAGGAACCGGATATAGCTGTCTCCTGAAAGGCTCAACCAGACTGTGAGAAATACAGAGGTGAATGCTAGCAGTAAACCATTGAACTAAGAACTGGGTCCCTGTTAGAGGAATTAGAGAAAGGACTGAAGGAGCTGAATGGACTTGAAACCCCATAAGGACAGCAATACCAACCAACCAGAGTTCCCAGGTACTAAACCACCATCCTAAGAGTACACATGGGCAGACCCATGGCTCCAGCTGCATATGTAGCAGAGGATGGCTTCATTAGGCACCAATGGGAGGGGAAGCCATTGCTCCTGACAAGACTGGACCCCCTAGTATAGGGGAATGTCAGGGTGAGGAGGCAGGAAGGAGGGGTGGTTTGGGGAGGGGTACACTCTTATAGAAGAAGGGGGAGGGGTATGGGATGGGGGCTTATGGCTGGGAAACCAGGAGAGGTAATAACATTTAAAATGCAATAAAAATATCCCCCAAAAATGTATTCTTTCTTTCTTTCTTTCCTTCCTTCCTTCCTTCCTTCCTTCCTTCCTTCCTTCCTCCCTTCCTTCCTTCCTTCCTTCTTTTTTTCTTTCTTTCCTTTTTGCAAGTAAAATATTCTGGTGGTAGACTGGGAGAGAAATAAAATCTGGAGTGTGAAAATTAATTAATTAATTAATTAATTAATTAAAAAGTAAGCTTTCAAAACACAAAGCAGGACTACTTCTTTTCCTACTAGTGAGCATAGGCCCTCCCAGCAGTATGAACGCTAGCTAATAGGGATGAATCTCCCATGTCAGTACCAACATGATTCTTCCAAGGTCTGTGACTCAAGTGGGGCCTTCAGAACAAGGACTAAAAATTAACACAGGACTGGTATTCGCCATCTTATTTGTCATTTTATGCTGTCTAATTGGGGCAGTAGGTCTCCATATGACTTCTCAAAACATTTTTAGTGTTAGTGATTATTCCCTCTATCCCCTGCTCTATTCTCCTCGCCTATGCCTTATCCAATTTAACCCCTCAATTATTTCCCTGTAATCCTCAAATATTCTACACATTAAGTCTTCCCTGCAGTAGTAACTTAACAATTTCCTAAACATATATGAATATATATGAGAATTTCAAATGAAATATACATATCTGAAGATTCACACATAACATCAATAGAGCTTAGTACTATAATGATCTTTTTAAACCTCTATGCCACAGAAATTACAAGATGGCTCATCAGAGTGGAGAGACCTGCGGTACTCCTACAATTGCACAAGGAAATCTGGAAGGGATTTCAACATTAATTACCAGAAATGACCAGTCCTTCAAATGAAAAACCAGCTCCAGCATTTGCAATGTGGTGGTGACAGTGGTAATGAGTACCTTCTAGAATCTGCAAGTCTAATTGTCATATGGAAAGAATGTTAGAAACAGCCAGTGTGCTATGGCTTTCTTTTACCACTGGGTTATTGTTAATTAAACAAAGACTTTTGCTACAGCTTTTTTAACTTACAGTTTTTCTACAATATTGAGAGTCTAAACCAATTTTTATATTAAATATTAGCACTGATTTATTTTTACTTACTTCAATTTTATCAGCAAAAACTGAGCAGTGCATATTGCTCATGAATTTTACATCAGTTTTTTGAAAAAATACTTTTAATCTTTTAAATATTTATTTTGATTTTACTTATTTTACATTCCTATTGCAGTTCACCCTCTCTTCTCTCCTCCCAGTCTCTTCCCCATAGGCCCTTTCACCGATCTATTTCTCCTCCAATTCTCTTCAGAAAAGGGTTGTCCCCCATGGATATCAGTCACCTACGGCATATCAAATTTTAGTAACACTAGGCACCTCCTCTTTTATTAAAGCTAGATAAGGCAATCGGATAAGGCCCAAAGGCAGGTAACGGAGTGGGAGTCAGTCATGCAGTCTTCCTGGTTGGCATTTCAGCCTCTGCGACCCCTAAGGGCTCAGGATGGTTAACTCTGTGCATCTGTTTCCATCAATTGCTGAGTAAATCCTCCCTCCTAACAATTGTGCTAGGCACCAATGTATGAGTAGGCAGAATATCATTAGAAATCTTCAATTGACTTTTTTTTCCATATGTGTGTTGGTCTATTGTGGTTCTTTGGGCTATCCAGCCATTGGATTCTGGCAGTCCCAGTCCGTGCCAGGGGTAGGATTCCTCTCACTATCACATGGGTCTCAATCATTGGTTAGCCACTCCCATGCTTTCTGGGCCATCTTTTTCCCACCATATCTTGTAGGCAGGACAAATTGTAATTAAAAGATATGGGGGCTGAATCGGTATCCTAGTCCCTTTAATGGAAATCCTAAGTGGTTACAAGAGATGGCTGTTTCAAGCTCCATGTCTCCCAATTCTAGGAGGCATAGGTGGCTAAAGTCACCCTTTTATATTACAGGAAATTTCCACTGCCCTTGGTTTGAAGTTTGTCCTAGAGATGCAGAAATTTCCCCACTCCCCAATTCCTGTTGCCTCTCATAGTATGTTACCCTGTCTCCGCATCTGATCCCAACTGTTCCCATCCCCAACCTCCACCCTCCTGCAGTCCCTTCTCCCTGTCCAGCTTTTACTTTACTTAGCTTTTGTTATTTGTGGATTGTAGCATAGCTATCCTTTATTTTAAAGGCTAATATCCATTTTTAAGTGAGTAAATACATTTATTTTTCTGAGTCAGGGTTAAATTACTTAAAATGATCTTTTCTAGTTCTATCCATTTGCCTGCAAATTTCATGATGTCATTGTTTTAATAGCTGAGTAATGTTCCATTGTGTAAATATTTACATTCTCATTATCCATTCTTCAGTTGAGGGGCATCTAGATTGTTTTCACTTTTGGATATTACAAATAAAGCTGCTATGAGCATAGTTGAATAAATGTAATTGTGGTAGGTAGAGTGTCCTGGGTAGAATCCCAGGAATAGAAGAGCTGAGCAATGAGGTAAGTTGATACCTACTCTTCTGAGAAATAGACACTGAATTCCAAATTAGCTCTACCTGTTTGCAACTGCATCAGCAATGGAGGAGTGTTCCCCTTCCTCCACATCCTTGGCAACATGAGCTGTCACTGAGTCTTTGATCTTAGCCATTCTGACAGGTATAAGATAGAGTCTAAGAGTTGTTTTCTTTGTGCTTACTTGATGGTTAAGGATGTTGAACATTTCTTTAAGTGCTTCTTAGCTATTATAGATTCCTCTTTTGAAAATTCTCATCTTGAATGAAGTAACCCAGTCACAAAGGAACACACATGGGATGCACTCACTGATAAGTGGATTTAGCCCAAAAGGTCTGAATACCCAGATGCAATTCACAGACCATATGAAGTTCAAGAATAAGGAAGACTAAAATGTGGCTGTTTCAGTCCTTCTTAGAAGAAAGAACAAAATACTCACAGGAGGGAGAGGGTGGGAAGGACTTGGGAGAAAGAGATGAGGGGGGTGGAAAGGGGGGTAGTATCAGGTAGGAGAAGAGACAGGGATGACATACACAGTGTCAGGAATTTGAACAGAGGGGAGTAGCAATGGGGGATGGGGAAATGGGGTAGCCACCAGCAAGTCCCAAATGCCAGGAAAGATGAGAATCCCAGGACCCAACAGGGATGAGATTAGCTGAAATGCCCAACAAAGGGGAGTGGAACTTGTAGAGAATATATCCAGAGGTTAGGCAAGGCTGTTCATTGGGGGATGGGGCCACCCACCCTTCTCAAAATTTTAAACTAGAGTTGCACCTGTCTAAAGGAAATACAGGGACAAAGAGTGTAACAGAGACTGAAGGAAAGGCCATTCAGAGACTGCCACACATGGGGATTCATACCATATGCAGCCATCAAACACACTCTATTGCTGTTTCCAAGAAGCACTTGCTGACAGCAGTCTGATAAGGATATCTCCTGAAAGGCTCTGCCAAAACCTTATGATACAGATGAGGATGCTTGCAGCTAACCATTGGACAGAATGAGCACAGGGACCCAATGGAGGAGTTACAGAAAAGGCTAAAGGATCTGAAGAGGATTGCAACCCCATAGGAAGAACAAAAATATAACCCACCAGACTCCCCCCACCCAGAGCTCCAGGGACTAAACCACCAACCAAATAATACACAAAGAAGGGCCCATGGCTCCAGTTGCACATGTAGCAGAGGATGGCATTGTAGGCCATCAATAGGACGATAAGACCTTGGGCCTGTAAAGGATTGATTCCCCAATGTAGGGGAATGCTAGGGCTGTAAGGAAGGAGTAGGTGGGTGGTAGTGGGAGCATCCTCATAGAGGCATGGGGAGAGGGAGGGAGAGGGGTGCTTTGGGAAAGGGGATGACCATTAAAATTCATAAAAATTCTAATAAAAAATTTAAATTCATAAAATATCTAATAAAAAAGAAATTCTCTGGTCAGCTTTGTACCAATGTTTAATTGGATTACTTTGTTTATTGATCTCTAATTTGGTGGCTTTTTTTTTTTTTTTACATATTTTGGATACCAGACATTCGCCAGCTCTGGTGCCAGTGAAGATATTTTTTTCCCATTTTGCAGGCTGCCATTTTATCCTTTTTATGGAGTCCTTTGACTTCCAAAT
>NC_046154.1:63241813-63265778 GCF_011064425.1 Rattus rattus
TAAATTTAAGTGTTCAAGTTTACATGGTTAGAATGAGGCCTGGCAAGAATTAACAAGCCAATGATTTGTAGGTTCAAAACTTAGTCATTTGGATTAGGGAAGAAAACACCAGGCCATTTCAGTAAATGGTATCTGGGAACCACATTCAACAAAGATGTAAAGAACCAGCCATTTCTAATGTAGCATCTTTGTTCTTGACCATTGTAGGCTATCCTTTATAGAAGCATATACAAGATACAAAGTTCCATCTCTATGACATAGACTAGCAGCCATGATAGGCAGTAGAAAAGAGGATGTGACATGGAGTGTAGTTGTGGACACTTTGAAGACAACTGTCCCAGGAGCCATGATATGTGGAGTGAAAGGTAAATATTTAAATTAACTAATTTAGAAGGGATCTATGAAAAGTATGCATTTGGACATGGAGACAAATGAATTAATTAAGGCAGGGAAGAAAATCTTGAATACTAACATTCTGAGCTGGCAATCTGCTGACAACCTCAGCTATGACCACTGTCTTAGGGACATTAAAATAGCTTGTTTAGTTCAAATGAAAGACTTTGACAGAGGGATGGAGAGAGTTAAATGTTTTATGTGAATCTCTAGAGGTGGTAATAAAGGTTTTTGGTTTTATGATTCAAAGCTTTTAGAGCGAGAACAGGGGATTGTCAAGACCTGTCAAATTAAATGCACCACTTTGACTATTTTGTCATGGTCACAGCTGGAAGACTATGACTGAGGTCCAGGAGGGAGGGTCATATCTTAGAATAGAGCATGTCCTATAGTGAGAAGTAGTAATATTAAGGTAGATTTTTATGCTACCAGCAGAGAAGCAAGCTAAGTATTTCTTGATTGTGTTGTAACAGGTACTGTTATATGACAGACCCTTCGGAATGTTGTCGTCACACTGGTTGGTGGAGGTGTCAGCTTTACCACCTGTAGAAGTTTTAAGCGACTTGAGATGCCCAGTTTCTCCCTCACAATGCTCGGTGTATCTGCAGGGAAGATTTTGCTTGCTGTTCCCTCTGAGAAGGAGGTTGGAAACAAAACAATGAAGAGAAGATTTTACACTCCCGAAGAGGAGGCTGGTGGCAAAACCAGAGGAATGAGGGTGAGAGCAGATAAGGAGGGACTTCTTGTGTCCTGTCATTGTTGCCACTGCTGATTTTCTGGAGGGAGTGGATTGCTGCCATTTTTATTGAAATGGTTTAGACTAAAACTTTGTTGAAGTTAAATGTTTCTAACATTGTTTCTCAAATTCATTTCTTTGCAGTGATTTTCAACTCTGATGACAAATTGTCCCATGCCATGAACAGAACGTAGTGTTAGCCGCCTGACAGGTTGGTCACTACAATTCTGTAACACTGAAGGATTCATGTGGTGTCAACCACCTGACAGATCCCTACAGTTCCATTACTCTGAGGAACTCAGCCTGCTGTCAGCTTCTTGGATCTGAGATTCAAAGGCTGGAATATGAAATGACTGCCACGTTTGCTTGGATTACAAAGCAAGCAGCCGAGTTAGCCTGAATGTCAGAAAGAGGCTTTAAAGGAGTAAAGCATTCCTTCCAGTGCTCAAGGAACACAGCATGAGAAACCGCTTCCATTCTCCAACAGGAAGGAGGGATTTCTTTGCAATCACAAGGGATGAGTCAAATCTTCACTTCACTTCGCTGTTTCAGCACGTTGTCTACAGAATAGAAATCATCATCTTTAGTTCATGCCTCTATGAATAAAAATATTATACATTTGCCCAGATAAAGGGTATCCCTCAGTTAACTCGAAATCATGTGAGTTAGATACACTGTCTTTAATTGAGAGTATGGGGAAAACCCCAGTAATCTTAGTTCATATCTATTTTTGTGCTGTGTTACCAGGAGCTACATGGGGCAGAACCAAGTCTCAAGCAGCAGCTGAAAGTAAAATAACAAATAAGGACAAATAGTAGACTCATGTCTGTGTGAAAAGTTCAGCCTCTCTGGATGAAGAAGCTATTTCAAGAACAAGGAAAGTATTTGAAACTCTTCTGATTTGTGAAACTATACTGATACCAACTGCAAATCAAGGCAAAAAATGTATTTAAGTGAATATCTCCCAGGAGACCTTCGGGATAGTACAACAAGTAGCAATTATATTAATGGTATCACTATAGATTCAGAGCAAAATTAGAGATGGAGATTGTGGTGAATTTAAAACGATAGCTGGAAAAGCCCTATTCCATTAAAAATGAAATAGAACAAATTGACACATTTAAAGCCATAAACCAATGCCAGACAGAATGCTTCCAAATAACCTCTACAGGGTTTCTGCTGATCCAACACCAGAAACTAATAGAAAAGGCAAATCCTAAAACCAGGCATAGAAAACACTTTACAAGTCTGCCTCTTTTTCTGATATTTGATTCCTGAGAGCTTACAACTTCTACTTTTTTCCAGTGAGTCTCAGTTAAACAGGCCAAACCTACTTTCTACTCCTGCTGTTTTAAGTGACATTTGGATTTTCCTAAGGACCAGTTCATGTTCTCCCAAAAGTGTCACAGTACAAGGCTAATGATTCCTTTTGACCAAGAATAAACAAACCCTCACTCATGGTTCAGGTAAATGAGGAGAGATACAATCTCTTCTTCCCCATACCCCACCAAAGTTAGTTTTCCAATGACAAACCAGTATTTTATTCTTTGCTAGTAAAAACAAGACAAAACAAAACAACAACAAAACCCAGAAACTTGAAGACATTAAAGTATTGAAAGAAGAATGAATGTGTTCTCTGAAAACAATACAATTGCAAAATAGCAGAAATGTATTACAGCACTGGAGTATTTACAAATGCAGGCTTAACTATGTCTTAGGGCATACAGTAAGTCTTACAGTATCTAACATCCATAAAAGTGACAGCAATAATGTCACAGCATCTCATACTTGTGGGAGATATTCTTAGTCAGGGCTGAGAATAAGTTTTACAGCTCCCAATGCCTGCCATGAGGATAAAACCACTAACCTAAGTTCTTGTGTTCTGAGAATAGTTATAGAATTGTAATAATACATCCATGTCCAGAATAGGGATGGGAATGATGAGGAAACAAAACAGAAATACTGAAACTAGAACAAAATATTAAATTATTTTAAAGTGTTTTTCCATTTTTATTCTTTGTTGGTCTTCCCTTTTTATAGTTGTATAGGTTTACATTCCCACAAAGAGTGTATAAAAAATCTTTTTTTCAATCCCTCAAGGTTTCTGATGATTAATAAAAATTCAATTAACTATCAAATGACATTTTGTTTTGACTTACTAATAGTAATCGTGATATCATTTTTGCCCACCTAATTAGTATTTGTATGTCCTTTGATTGGGGAAAAATTTATTGTAGTCATTTTTCCATTTTCTAAGTTGGTGATTACTATAAGTCTTTTTTTAAATCAAGTTGTGTATTAACTTCTTACCAGATGCTTAGCAGGGCACACTTTCTCCAATTCCACAGAACTAACATTCTATTGGTTGTCTTTCTTTGCAACATAGACTACTTTTTATTTGAAACAAAACACAACAATGCCATACAGATTTCACTTCATGTTCCTTCCTAATTTTTTTTATAGTTTTCTTGTTATGTTTAATTTTCTAGTCCATTCTAGTTGAATTTTTTTATCTGAGCTAGGATAAGAGCCCAACCTTACTCTTTCTCATGGGCTTTTCAGCACCATTTCCCCTTTGTATTTGTCTTCTTTGCTAGAGTTATGTTGACTTCAAGTATGTATATTTGTTTCTTGGTCCTTTATTCTTATCATATGGAATACAGATGTGTTTCTTTGTCAGTTCCGTATTATTTAACGACGAGGACTTCATTCAATATTTTGAAATCTAGTTGTAAAATAAGTCTAGTTTTCCTCTTGAGGAAGAACAATTTGGCTATTTGGGCATTTCATGATCCTCGAATCCTACTGAAAAATATTTATACAAAAGAACTAAAAGCAATCATTGCATGCTTATTCTTATTTTAGTATGTTTCATAATTGCCAAAACTCTACAGCTATTAAAAGGTTCACAAAAGAAAATTTGGATTAAAAAATAAGAACTTGAGAAGGTTGAAGACATACAAGTTCTCAAAATCAAAAAATTAAAAATAATTGTTCAATCAAGATAAAAGAGCAAATTGAATATTTATATTCATTATAACTTTGTATTTAATATACATAAAATACTTTAAATAATCAAATACATAACAACATGATTCCTGGTATGGTAGTCTCCAGGCCTAGATGATTTTGTTGTAGATCAGCAGCTCTCAATCATGGGTACTAAACCCTTTGGGAATCACTTATCAGATATTCTGCACATAAGAAGTTTAGATTACAATTAAGAACAGTTACAGAATTACATTTATTAAATAGCAATAAAATAATTTTGTAGTTGGGGATTGTCACAATATGGTGAACTGTGTTAACATTTTACAGCACCAAGAAGACTGAGAACAAATGCTGTAGAACAATTCTAATATTCAAAGAGTTGCATCAGTATTGGTTAATCTATTTGGAAAACTGAAAAAATATTGCTAAACTAAAGTCATTAAAAAATACTATTACCACCATGAAACCAAAATAATTTAACAATTTTGAAACAAAAAGCAAAAACAAATGAATAAACAAAAGCCCAAACAAACAAAACATACCAATACCCCTTTAAGCACATAAGTGCTTTAAACAGGTATAAGCAAGTATAAATACCAGTAAAATGAATTACATAATCAGAGAGTCTGACACTTCAGATACACTGGTATTGCCCAATATTCAAATATCAACTATTGAAATTCCTTATATCAATAGACCTCAGCAGATGAATTACATAATCTAAGTAGCTCAGATGCAATATTTGAAAGTCCACAAAACTTTCACACTAAAAAAACCTCAATTGTTCAAGGATGGAATCTAGCAAGATACATCTATGCTTGATAAAGTACATGTATAACAACTCTAAAATCATCATCTGATAGTGCAGAAGACTGAATGCTTTTTATGTAAGATTAGGAATAAAGACAACATTTCCACCGTCCCCAACAATATTTAATAATTACTAGAAATTATTTTCAGTACAATAAGTAATAAAAGGTAGAAATTTAAATTGGAAAGAAATGTAATAATTTTTATATATTTGAACACGAAGTGATTGTCTATATAGAAAATATATGAAGTATATATGAATATATAGTATATATAAAGTATAAACCAAGAAATAATAAGTTTAATATGATGTCAGGCCATCTAATCAATTAATTGAACTTCTAGACACTAGAAGCAAACATATGGAAACAATGTAAAAGCAATTCTATTCTCATGAGTATCAAGCATCTATAGAATTTCACAAGACTGCTATTAAAGAAAACAACACAATTACATTAAAGGTAATGGACATAAATATGAATGAGGGCATTGAGATGACAATTCATCTCATGGAAGAAAATTCAACATAATCAACTATTACACAGATGTGGCTCAATATTGCAGTGAATGATCACTGTACTCTTTTGTACTATCTTATATAACTTTAATTTTTTCGAAGCCCTATTTATAATGATGATATTTAAATGCCTTAAGCTCCCTTCTAGCCCACTACCCACTAGTGGAAAAGAAAGGATACAGGGGAAGTGGAGCTGTTTAGAAATAGTTCCTTGGAGCAAATCCCATCTGAGTTGCCAGGAAATCAACAGTTCAGTTCACGGGGATACACCAGCAATACAGTTCAGTAGAGTCAGGACAGCAAACACCAATCAGCAGCAGTAGCATAACCTAGCAGAGACAGCCAGGTCTCAGCCAAACCAGCACAAGTCAGTAGGAGGGACCACGGCCAACACCAGGAACACCAGAAGTTCTCCACTGTGCCTCTCTCAGCAAGTGAAGATCAGCAAAGACTTGAGACTAGCAAGTGTTGCACAGCCAGCTCTGTTGGCAAGCCTCAGCGTGCCTCTCTCACAATGCATGGAGGACTATTTATACTGCCTCCAGTCATCACGCATCATCCATGGGTCTTGCCTCACTGCCTGACTTAGCAAAACTCCACACGCATCTGTCTCAGCTGACATCACTCTGCCAATCTGCCCGATCCATGGAAGTGGCAAGAAGCCACAGCACATCACAGGAAGGTTTTTGGTATATTTTTGTCTATGGAGTGTAACAAACCCAGCTCACCTATGCAGTGTAAGGCAGACCAATATAGGCCATGAGTATTGTCAGCAAAGAATCCTTCATCGTGTGTCCTTTCACGTGCTTGCTTTAGCAAGACATCCTTTCACTGTGTCTGCGCCATTGAATAGCTCCTTCGCAAGTCTGCCTTTTATCTCTGTTTGCTTCAGGGAAATATTTCTTCCTGTGTGTGCTTTAGCAAAACATCCTTTCACTTGTGCCCACTTCAGGAAAACTCCTTCATGTGTTTGCCCCAGCAAAACACCGTCCAACACAACCGACTCTCCAAAGAGCCCTCCCTTAACTTGTCCCAGTTAAATTTTTGAAGGCTCACCTGAAGTCAAAGAACCCCAGAGTAGAATTCTGTGGGGATTATACACAGGGTCTTTTAAAAATGTATAGTAAACACTTAGTGTGAATCTTTATGGAGTCTTGGCTGGCCTGGTACTAACTAGGTAGCTCAGGGTACCCTTGAATTCCTAATAGTCCCCCTCACTCAGCTTCCCAAGTACTATGATTATAGGTGTGTGTGCCATCATTCTCAGCCTAATTTTTTTTCCCCTAATGCTGTGCTAAAGTACAATAATCAGTGGTAGATTTTTAGGGTAGAAAATTCAAAGGCAGCAATTTGTGTCTTAGGTTAGTGAAAACAGAGCTGTGTGCTCTTGGAGAAAGAAACAAAAAGGACTTGGCTTTGCCTGCAAGAATGTTTGCAGTCTTGCAAACCTCTTTAACTTGTTCTGAAATGTTACCATTTTAATCCATCTACCTGTTCAATCAGATGAGAAATGGGTAACTAAGAAGATCTATATTCAAAGCTCTTAACAGGGATCAGAACCTCAGACTGTTTACAACCAAGAACCATCACCATCAAATGTCCAGTTTTGAGAAATATTATATAATCTATTATACTAATATAATAGATATGCACGCACACACCCACATACCCACACACACCCACACACACACATATGGTTTGCATATGCTTGGCCCAGGGAGTAGCACTATTAGAAGGTATGGCCTTGTTGAAGGAAGTGTGTCACTGTGGGTGTGGGCTTGGAGACCCTCCTAGCTGCCTGGGGATGCTCAGTCTATTCCTTCAGGTGAAGATGTAGAACTCTCAGCTCCTCCTGCACCATGCCTGCCTGGATGCTGCCATGCTCCCGCCTTGATGATAATGGACAGAACCTTGGAACCTGTAAGCCAGCCCCAATTAAATGTTGTCCTTTATAAAATTTACATTTAAAGAAATATGTTGTTACTGCAGTAAAACTTACAAATGAATAATACAAAAATCTGATTAATCACATCAAACATCAACAGTTATACTATCTAGAGAAGTCAAATAACCATTTTCTTTCTATATTAATAGGTTGTTTTAAACAATTAAAATCTAATTTTTAGTTCCCTTCATCTTGATGTGAAAAAAATGGGAAAATATATGATTAATGGTTTTAAAATTAGTTTTACTTTCTAAAACCCAACTGTAATTCACATTTTCTTCCCCTTTTTCATGTATCATTAAATGAAACAAAGTGGCCCTGCCATATGGATGGTCTCTGATAACCATATTTATATGAGGTTTATTCCAAAGCACTATGGTTTCTTTGTTGGTAAATTTAAATATGAAATTACTTAAGTCCTCCCAAGGATTAAAATTGGTTGATCTTTGTTAGACATCATGCTGGTTTTGTAAATTACTGATTTTGGCTTCTCTACTAAACATTTGTCTTTATGACCCACAGATAAATGAAGTCTTCATCCCTCATCAAGAAAATGTCTGTATGACACAAACACAGATCACTGTAGAAATCCACAACCATTCTATATGCAGAATTGTGTACTCTAGTCCCAATGAATTTATCTATAAACTCTCCTACACCAAATACTTATGGAGAATTTCAGAAGATCAGGCAGACTCAAAAGTTGTTTTCTAGTAACATCAATAAGTCTTACCAACATACTCAATTGAATCTGTACTGAACACGGAGGACAATAACGAATTGAATTTCAGTGGGAAGTGCAAATGGGGCCTCAACCCTACCCAATAACTAGGCAACTGAGTAATGCTGGGAGCAAGAGAGAAGGCCTTCTGTAAAGTACTCCAATTGGCTCTCAAGTTCTAAATGATCAATTCTGAAATCATGAATACAAGTAACATTAAATAGACTCAATATTTTGGAAAATATATGTGAATAAAAATGCATATGTGCATGTAATAACAACTGATTTAAAAGACAATGATTTTGAAGGAGAGGTTGGGAGGTATATGGAAGGATTGTAGGGAAGGGAAGGGATAAATTATCTAAAATACCATCTAAAACACAAAGGGGGGGACAGCAGTGATTTTATTGAGAAGGACTGAAACTCTTATGCAAGTAAATTTCACTTACATCTGATTACTATTTAGCCACAAAAATATGTTCTCCTTTATTTAGATATATCAAAGCTCTAAATACCCTGAGACACTAAAGCCTTTCCTCTTTATTAAAAATGAGCAACTTCTTCTGAAGATGAGTTAAGTTATCTAAGGAAGGAACTGGTTTTGCTGAATTTGCTGTTATAAAGTCGAAAAGATTTCTATCCGGAATTTCTTATTGGTCTCTGGTCATAGTAGGTAGGTTACCAAGGTCTCAAAACAGTTATGGAGTACATGAAACTATTTTAACTCTTAAACCTTTCATTGGAATAGTGAGTTTGTAGGTGATGGAAAAATGTCAATATATATTTGGTCTTGTTTTATTTTGAGTCTTTTCTAAGGTGATTTTTGTCATTTTTTATGATGAAAAGGCTTAGTGCCTATAAAAAAATAATTTTTGCCTCTGCTTATGTGGTTGACCAGTAGACACAATGATGGAGAATGGGTGGGAAAGATGCATTTTGTGTGATTAGGCTCTTTAGACTCTGGAGACTCCAAAATTATTTTATTTTCAATCCATTTACCAATCATTCAATGAGTGGATTCTAAATTCTTTCAAGCTAAAGTGATGACAACAACAGTGTGAGCATGTTCTACTATGCTTCACTTAGTTGCCAAACTCTGTTCTTTACTGATTCAAGTAAAAAATTCTACACAGCTCTGCTAAATCAGTCAAAGAAAGAATCCATGCTCTACTTTATTGCATCCCACATTGAAAGACATGTGATGGTGTGCTTCCATTGCCATGAGCCACAGCAATCATTCATCTCAATTCAGCACCTGTTCCCTCTTCAATATTTCATGAAGCAGAATACTACTGACTGAAGATGTAACAGCCACTACTAGCAGATGTGAAGTGCCTCTTGCAATGATTTTATGGAACTCTGAATTTCTGTACATTGCTGTTGAATAAATGTTGGATAGGTCTGAGAAAATCTTATTGCTCATCCAAATTTCTCTCCTCCATGCTTGACCAGGATATTGTATATAAGAAGTGCCTGGAAATATGATTTTAAATACAATATTATAGACAATATAATGACAACATGCATGATCTCATTCATACATGGAATCTCAGATACTTAAAGTTACAGAAGAATAGTAGAGTAGTGGTCTTTAGAAGTGGTTAAGAGATGATATTGATGTGTCTTCTGAAAGGGTCTGACAGAGCCTACTGATACAGATGAGAATGGATGCAGCTAACAATCGGACGGAACAAGGAGATGCCAATGGAGGAGTTACAGAAAAGACTGAAGGAGCAGAAGGGGAGAAGGGGTTTGCAACACCATAGGAAGAACATTATCAACCCAACTAAACTCCACCAGAGCTCCATAGACTAAACCACCACCCAATTAGTACACATGGAGGGACACAAGCCTCCAGCCACATGTGTAGCAGAGGATGGCATTGTCCAGCATCATTGGAAGGTAAGCTCTTGATCCATGAAGGAAGCGACACAATGTGAAACCAGAACGTTGAAGGTTGGAGTGGATGTGTGGAAAGAATCTCCGCATAGAAACAGGAGTTGGGAGGGAGTCTAGTGCAAGAGAGGAAGGGAGCATTTTGAAATATAAATATGTATAAATATAAAACACCAAGAAAATAAAATTTATTTTTTAAAAGAAGATATTTTGTAAAAAGTAGTTAATATATGGAATATTTAAGGTATATAGAAGAAATCACATCAAGGAATATTCTAAATCTTGATATCTATAGTTAATATATTGTATTCATAAGCTACCAGAATATACATGTTGTATATATGTATATATATATATATATATAATTAATACCAGATGATTTGTTAAGGACTATATTCTGACAAGAAACTGTTAAAATGTTCTATAAATATGATTACTAAACCAATTTCCAGTACATTCTGTAAATGGAAACATTATGCTTACTTTGTCTCAAAATCCTACAATTCAGGTTCATGGGAAAGTCCAGACATCATCCTATTGTGTAAAATTTGTAATATGTTGTTAACTAGGTCTGAATTCCTGAATCCTGCCTAGTTAACAATGCCTTTCTTCATATGACTTTTTGGTCTTGTTACTGTATTTCTTATAATAAGGCCATCATTAATGATATACAACTACCGACGTTTTCCTTCTTGAAATAAGAAGAAAAGATTATTTTTCCAGTACTCTAAAATATAGAAACTTGGGACATTTAAAGAAACACTGGGTCTTTAAAAGAGATACTGAACATTTAAATTGTTTGAAATTTTTAAAGATAGTGTCAATTTTTAAAACTTATACTGTGCTTTAAGTTGTGACATTAGCATGAATCTTGTTATATCAGAAAGGAAAGTTAATAATGTGTTTGTATATCAAGGTGACGAGGAGTCAGCTGTAATTTGTAGAGTTGTGGTCAAACTGACATGCACTTTGGTCATAAGGGAAAAGGTACTTCAAATGTAAATATGCTTTGCTCTCAAGTCGGTTGTAAGCACATCTATGGGCCTGTTTCTTGAGTAATGATTGATATGAGATGATCCAGACCATAGGGGTGATACCAATGCTAGCAACATGGTCCTGGGAAGTAAAGAAAGGTTAAACATGAGCTCGAAGAGGAAACTAAGAGGTTTCAGACGATTTTCTGGGCTTCTTTCTTCTCCATTTATGTGTTGTAAGGGAAAACATCAAGTTCAGTCAATTATTTATGTCATTGAGGACTGGAGACAGAGAAAGAAATCAGAGACAAGACATACCCCATTGTTCAACATATATTAATAGTCATGTATCCTAATAGCTTTCATGATGAAGCATGAATATATAAGAAATTAATGAAGTTGGTACTAATGATTAAAACATTTTCAAGAGCACTATCACCTGAGGACAATTCCTCCCCCAAATGAGGATAGACAGTAACTATTGTTTTGGATGGATTCTCCATATTTACTATATAGTTTAAAGAATTGGTTGAGTCTTTTGGGAACTTTGAATAGGAAAAATAATTGATAATTTTTGACTTGCTTCAATTCTAATGAGAGAGCATTCAACATTTTATGAGGAAGTAGCATGCTGTGCTCATATTTTATGATTTATTTAATTATTAATTTTTTACACTTCAGATTTTACTCCCCTCCTGATCCACCCTCTGACTGTTTCACATCCATATCTCCTCCCTGCCACCCGCTCCCATCTCCACAAAGATGCCCCACTTCATACACCCCACCAGACCTCTAAACTTCCTGGAGCCTCCAGACACTTGCGACTTAGGTATGTCTTCTCTAACTGAACCAAGACCTGGGAGTCCTCTGTTTTAGGGGACTCAATTCAGCAGATGTGTGCTGCCTGGTTCATGATCCATTGTCTGAGAAATCTCAGGGGTCCAGGTTAATTCAGACTTCTGGTCCCCCTACAGGTTTGCCTTCCTCTTCAGCTTTCAGAGGGTTTAGCAGCTTCTGTTCATTGCTTGGATTACATATCTGCACTTGATACTTTTAACTGCCTGCTGGGTCTTTTGGAGGGCAGTCATGACAGGTTCTTTTTATGAGTGTCTCATAGACTCAGAATGATGTAAGTTGTTGGGGCCTCCCCTTGAGCTGGATCCTACTTTGGGCCTGTCCATGGACCTTCTTTTCCTCAGGCTCCTCTCTATTTCCTTCTCTGAATTTCTTTCTTTTTTCAAAATCTATTTTCTATTGGATTATTTATTTTTTTATTTTTGTTTCAAGTGTTATCCCCTTTCCTAGTTTCCCATCCATAACCCCCTTATCCCATCTCCTTTCCTTCTTCTTTTATGAAGGTGATCCTCCACCCATTCAACCAGCCCTTCCTGCCCCACTCCCCAACATTTCCCTACACTGGGAGGTTGAGCATTGGCAGGACCAAGAGCTTCTCCTCCCATTGATGCCCAACAAGGCCATCCTCTGCTACATAAGCAGATGGAGTCAAGGGTCTGTCGATGTGTAGTCTTTGGGTAGTGGTTTAGTCCCTGGGAGCTCTGGTTGGTGGGTATTGTTGTTCTTATGGGGTTGCAAACCCCTTCAGATCCTTCTATCCTTTAACTCCTCCAATGGGGACCCCATTCTCAGTTCCACAGCTGGCTGTTTGACTCCACTTCTGTATTTGTCATGCTCTGGCAGAGCCTCTCAGCAGACAGCTATGTCAGGCTCCTGTTAGCATGCACCACTTGACATTGCCAATATTTATTGGGTTTGGTAGATGTACGCATATGGACTGGGTCCCCAGGTGGGGTAATCTATGAATGGCCTTTCCATCAGTCACTGCTCTACACTTTGTCTTTGTATTTCCTCCTGTGAGTATTTTTGTTTCCCCTTCTAAAAGGTCTGAAGCACTCACGTTTTGGTCTTCCTTCTTGAGCTTCATGTGGTCTGTGAATTTTATCTTGGGTATCCCAAGCTATTGGATTAATATCCATTTACTAGTGAGTGCATACCGTGAGATATTAAGACCAATGACTGGTGTTTCCTGTTATTTTTGTTGTTAGAGATGGAACTACGTTTGTGTGGCTATTTTCTTTTGGGTTACTTGAAATTAGATTACTTTCTTGCTATTTCCAGGGTATGGTTTTCATCCATGTGTTGGAGTTTTCCATCTATTATCCTTTGTAGGTTTGGATTTGTGGAAATATATTGTGTAAATTTGATTTTGTCATGGAAAATCTTGGTTTCTCCATCTATGGTAATTGAGAGTTATGTTGAATATTGTAGCCTGGGCTGGCATTTGTGTTTTCTTAGGGTTTGTATGACATCTGCCCAGGATCTTCTGTCTTTCATTGTCACTGGTGAGAAAGCTGGTGTAGTTCTGATACGTCTGCCTTATATATTACTTGAACTTTTTCTCTTACTGCTTTAATATTCTTTCTTTTATTGTGCATTTGGTGTTTTGAGTATTATATGACAGGAGGAGTTTCTTTTCTGTTCCAATCTGTTTGGAGTTCTGTAGACTTCTTGTATGATTATGGGCATATCTTTCTTTTAGTTAGGGAAGTTTTCTTCTATAATTTTGTTGAAGATATTTACTGGCCCTTTTAGTTGGGAATCTTCACTCTTTTCTATACCTATTATCCTTAAGTTTGACCTTCTCATTGTGTCCTGGATTTCCTGCATGTTTTGTATTAGGAGCTTTTTGCGTTTTGCATGTACTTTGACTGCTGTGTCAATGTTTTCTATGGTATCTTCTGCCTCTGAGATTCCTTCTTCTATCTCTTGTATTCTGTTGGTAATGCTTTTGTCTATGATTCCTGATATCTTTCCTAGGTTTTCTATCTCCAGAGTTGTCGATCTTCGTCATTTCCTTATTGTTTCTATTTCAATTTTTAAATCCTACATGGTTTTGTTCGATTACTTTTCTGTTTGATTGTGTTTTCTGTAATTTTAAAGGAATTTTTGTGTTCCTCTTTACTGGCTTCCTTCTTTACCTGCATTGTCTTGTGTTTCTTTAAGGTAGTTATTTATGTCCTTCTTAATGTCCTCTAACATCATCAGGAGTTTTGATTTTAAATCAAAATATGTTTTTTCCAGTGTATTAGAGTATCCAGGGCTTTCTGTGTTGGCAGAACTGGGTTCTGATGATGTCAAGTGGCCTTGGCTTCTGTTGCTTATGTTCTTGCCCTTCCCTCTTGCCATCCACTTGCCCTGCTTTTAGCTGGTCCTTCTGTGTCTGACAGTGACTTGACCTGCCTGTGGCCTGTGTGTCCAGCTCTCCTGGAGACTGACTTCTCTCAGGGATCTGGGTACAGAGAGCTGTGTCACAGAGTCAGCCCTGGGTGTAGGAAGAACCTGGAGGATCCTGTCCCAGACTGCCCTCAGTACCTGTGTCCAGAGGGCTCCTGGTAGGTTCCTTTTAGGCCAGGAATGTGAGCAAAAGAGTTGGTCTCTGGTGATTTCAGGATTGTCTACATTTCTGAGAATCCAGCCTTACCCAAGGGATAAGGTACAGAAAAACTTGTCAAGGGTGGTCAGCCCTGGCACAAGAGAAAACCAGAAGAATCCTGTCCCAGACTGTTCACCTCAACTGGATACAAGAAGATTGAAATAATCCCATGTACTTATCAGACTGGCCCAAGGCTGGTCTTCAATAACAGCAAAACCAAATAACAGCACA
Source organism: Rattus rattus (assembly GCF_011064425.1). NCBI lineage: Eukaryota > Metazoa > Chordata > Mammalia > Rodentia > Muridae > Rattus > Rattus rattus. The sequence goes on from NC_046154.1 coordinate 63,256,479, forward strand.
TATGTGTGTAGAAACTGAATAACTCTATTCAATGATAATTTTGTTAATGATGAAATAAAGAAAGAAATGAAAGATTTCAATTAAATGAAAATGTTGCCACATCATCCCCAAACTATGGAACACAAATGAAAGGTTTTCATAGCACTAACTGGAGAGATCTTACACTACCAACTCAACAACATACCTGAGAGCTTGAGTAGAAAAAAGAAGCAAACACACACAAGAGGAGTAGAAGGCAGAAAATAGTCAAAACTCAGGGCTGAAATCAACCAAATAGAAAAACAAAGGGAGCAATACAAAAGAATCAGGAAAACCAAAAGCTGGTTCTTTGAGAAAATCAAAAGATAGATAAACCGCAGTGAAACAAACTAAAGGGCAGAGAGGTGGTATCCAAGTTAACAAAATCAGAAATGAAAAGGGGGACATAACAACAGAAATGGAAGAAATTAAAAAAAATCATCTGTTCCTACTATAAAAGGATATACTCAACAAAACTGAAAAATCTAGATGTACTCAAATTTTTATAGAACTTCTACTAACACTGAGGTAATTCCATTATACTGGTAGATGACTGAGAGTTTTAATCATAGCATATTCTTCAGGTTTATATGATTTTCTAAATTCCATAGACTAATTATTTCCAGTGACTTATGATATGTTTATTTCTGCGAAAATATCCCCACTTCACATTTATATTTTGACTAAACTTATTTTCATCTAAAAGAAGTGGCTGGTATATGGAAAACAGTTTTTTTGCATTTTTGAGATTGATAGATAGGTAAAACCTTTATCTATGTGTGACAAATTTTGTAAAGATTTCAGTGGAGGTACATTAATTTCAGTTTGGAGCTATTACACGCAATGCAACTGTGAATATCTGTATAGAAACTTTTTTGTAAACTTAACTTTCTATCTAACTTGCATCTCCATTCATTAAAGAGTCTCCCGACAAATACACTCTAAACTTAGATTGTATATCTTTCCTAGAAGTAGGTGTTGAGTAGATAGAGATTGGTTAATGGTTTTAATGTTCTAGCTAGAAAAAGGAAATAAAATATTGCTTTGTAGCCCATTAGAGTGAATATAGTCCACAGTGCACACGAACTCAAATAGAAGAAAAAGAATCTGAATGTACTTAACATGAAGAAATGATAAAACTGTCAGGCAGCCAGTATGTTAATACACTGATTTCATCATTACCTTATACGGAACATAAATCAAAATATTTAATTTATCCTTACAAATGTTTTGGATAGAAGAAAGAGCAGTGGTAGGTGGATGGAATAGGGGGTTTAGAGGGAAAATATGGAAAGGAGATAAATCTTGAAATAAAATAACTCTTCATAAGAGTTAGACAAAACAATTTTAAAATTCATCTGAATAATAAAAAAACCCAGGATAGCTGGGGTAAACTATCCTCAACAATAAAAGGACTTCTGGAATAATCACTATCCCTGAACTCAAGCAGTATTAGAGAGCAATAGTGATAAAAAATTGTATGGCATTGGTACAGAGAGAGGGAGATATACCAGTGGAAAAGAATTGAAGACCCAGAAATGAACCCACACACCTATGGTCACTTGATTTTTGACAAAGGAGTCAAAACTATGAAATGGAAAAAAAGATAGCATTTTCAGCAAATGATGGTGGTTCAACTGCAGGTCAGCATGTAGAAGAATACAAATCGATCCATTATTATCACCCTGTACAAAGCTTAAGTCCAAATGAATCAAGAACCTCCACATCAAACCAGACACACTCAAACTAATAGAAGAAAAGTGGGAAGAGTCTCAACACATGGGCACTGGAGAAACTTTCTTAACAAAAAAACACCAATGACTTATGCTCAAGATCAAGAATCAAATGATCTCATAAACTACAAAGCTTCTGTAAAAAGACATTGTGGTTAGGACAAAACGGCAACCAACAGATTGGGAAAAGATCTTTTACCAATCCTACAAATTGATATATATCCAAAATATAAAGAACTCATGAAGTTAGACTGCAGGGAGACAAATAACCTATTTAAAAATGGGGTTCAAAGAATTCACAGCTGAGGAATGCAATGGCTGAGAAACACCTAAAGAAATGTTTTTAACATCTTAGTCATAAGGGAAATGTAAAATCAAACAACCCTGAGATTCCACCTCACACCAGTCAGAATGGCTAAGATCAAAAACTGTGACTGCAGATGCTGGCTGAGGATGGAAAAGAGGAACACTGTTGTTGGTGGATTGATCAACAAAGATTTTGAAAATTAGTCTGAGGTTCCTCAGAAATTGACATTGCTAAATACCCAACTATAGGTTCCAATTATACCCCTCTTGAGTATATACCCAAAAGATGCCCCAACATATAACAAAAGACACATGTTCCACTATGTTCATAGGGCCTTATATTATAATAAGGGGACCCAGATGTCCTTCAGCAGAGGGAATGGATACAGAAAATGTTTACAAATGGAATACAGAACCAAAAACAATGATTAATGAAATTCATAAAAATGGATGGAATTGGAAAAATATCATCGTGGAGGGAGGTTCACTGAAAAACACATGGTATGCACTCATTGATAAGTGGATATTGCCAATGCTCCAATTATCCTAGATGCACAGAACGCATGAAACTCAAGAAGGATGATCAAAATGCGAATGCTTCACTCCTTCTTTAAAAGGGGAACAAGAATACCCTTGGGAGGGGGTAGGGAGGCAAAGTTTAGAACAGAAGATGAAGGAATGCCCATTCAGAGCCTGCCTCACATGTGGCCCATACATATACAGCCACCAAACTAGATAAAATGGATGAAGCAAAAAAGTGCAGGCTGACAGGGTCCGGATGTAGATCTCTCCTGAGAGACACAGCCCGAGTACGGCAAATATAGTGAATGCCAGCAGCAAACCACTGAACTTAGAACTGGACCCCCATTGAAGGAATGAGAGAAAGCACTGAAAGAGCTGAAGGGGCTTGAGACCCCATATGAACAACAATGCCAACCAACCAGAGCTTCCAGGCACTAAGCAGCTACCCAAAGTCTATACATGCACTGACCCTGGGTTCCAACTGCACAGGTAGCAATGAATAGCCTAGTAAGAGCAAGGGAAGGGGAAGCCCTTGGTCCTGCACAAGGTGGACCCCAGTGAACGTGATTGTTGTGGGAGGTGGCAATGGGGGACGATTGTGAGAGGAACACCCATATAGAAGTGGAGGGAGGGTTATAGGGATGTTGACATGGAAACCAGGATAGGAAATAACATTTGAAATGTAAATAAGAAGTACCCAATTTAATAAAGATGAAAAAATTTCAAAAGTTGCCCAAACAAAATGCAATAAAATAAAGTCCACAAACAAAAAAGAAATGTAAATAAATATAATATTCAATAAAAATAGTAAAATTATCTTCCTTCCCTTTGCTCTTGCTTTATCTCCTGTCCCTTGATATGTAAACCTAACTTGAGGTAATAGTAGCTTCTTTTTTTTTTTTTTTTTTTCTTTTTTTTTTTTTGAGTTGGGACAACCCAGGGCCTTGCGGTTGCTGAGGGCAAGCCCACTGAGCCAAATCCCCAACCCCGTAATTATAGTAAGCTTCTAAGTAGACTATACAAATATTTCAGATATTATCACACAAATCCTTGAAAGTACTTAGTATGTATGTGGAGAAAATCAGTAAGTAAATACTGAGGTATGCCAAGAAACCTCAAATAAAAGAAAACAGGGGAAAGCTGTCATCCCTGAATGGCGTGTTACCCACGGATTATAAAGTCTGTTTCACTCTTCTTGTCCCAGTAAGAGACCATAATCTTAACACATCCCATCTCTTACCTAAGCATCCACATCTTTTATGTACACAACAAAATTTATAAATATTTCTCATAATGACCACCATATTTAATGTAGTGATTATATTCTAAGATTAGCATAGACATCAGTAAGGGAAAGAAAGCTCACGGGAATTAATTCCATAATGGACTCTTAAGGAGTTATCAGTTTTTCTTTCTACTGTTGTGGATCGACTCATGCTTTAATCCTGCTAGGCACATGCTCTAATTCTGAACTATGCCAACATTTTTAGAATATCACTTAATTAGTTTAATTATAAAACCCGTAGTAAATTCTTCCTTTGACTTCCTAAATTAGCCTCTATGTGCTACCTTGGCAGATAGTTTTAATTTTACTTTTACTTATTTTGCTTTTTGTTGAGTCAGTCATTTTTTTTGCTTGTTTGTTTTTGTTTTTGTTTTTGTAACCAATCCCAAAATCCTTGGAGTGCATCCCATTAAAGAGACTTTGCTTTCAGGGTTCTTTACCATTTGATCCTAGGTATTGCCATTTCTGAAAACTTAAATTTGTTCATTTTCTCAAACATATTTTCCAGTCTACCTTACTGAAATCACAAGAATCACCTTTACCATCTATATATAATTGTTTCTATTTCCTATTGTTACCTTTTCCTCGCAGAACTCAAAATATCATGTCTGTCTGTCTATCTAATCTATCATCTATCTCCCATGTATTATCAACTACCTATGTGTCACTTACTTCTTATTTTCTATCAGAAAAATCTAACTTCAACCATTAACTATATTAAAATAGGAAGTTTTACACTAGAATATATATATACATACATACATACATATATATATATGTATATGCTATAGTAACTGAATAAATAGGGAGACAATTTGGTTTGAAATGTTAACAGCAGTTTCAAGCTAACCTTGCTTTTGATCAATTTATCTTTCTTTTCCTGCCTAATTTACCATATCACGTTTGTCTCATTTGTGAAATACATGTCCTATGAGGGCATAATTAAAGCTCGTCATCCTCTGGAAAAATTTCATATGTTCTGAGAAGAATCGAAAGACAACAATGAAATGATGGAAAACAGTTGTTTCTTGTAATCAGCCACATTTTATTCAAGTTTCAAGTGAATCCTCGATTACTCTTGGTTCTACTGAATAGTTTGTGAGTTTTTTTTTATGATGCATTATTATCATCTAGTGCCAAAAAACAATCCTAGAATTTGAGGAACATTTACAAAAGCTTCTGTAAAAGCAGGCAATTTTGAGAAATTAGCCAAGCTAATCTAAGACATTAGTTAATGGCAAAAAAAAAAAAAAATAGAATTGAATTCAGAATCAGGTATTCACTTAAATGTACTATTTTGTTTTTCAAACTATTCTAACCTATAGTAAACATAAGTTGGTCAATTGTGACTTTCTAGACATTGCTGCTACAAGAATGATTTAATAAGTCTTCCTAATCAGAGCATTTTAAACTCCATTTCCCCACTGAACAGTAGTTCTTCCTGATAATTTAGATCAATCTCATGATTTTTCACTCATTTCCAACTATTCAAAGACTATTATGCTAGTTTTGCTCATTATCGGTCCTGTTCACTTTGAAACGGCAGCATCTTATTTTTATTTCACATTCTTATTCTCGCCTTCTCTTGGTAATGGCTAACTCAATTTTACCTCTATGTAGAATGATTCACATTATTCAAGGATCCAGCAAAATCAGACACAATGCTAAGGTCAAGATATTCAGAAAATTTACATCAAAAGAAACTCAGTAGTGTCAAACTTTTTAAAATGACTGGTTTAAATATCTGTTTAAATGATTTACTATTTTTTCATATAATGTAGTAAATGTATAAATGTATTTTAATCATGTTTCTTCTATCCATCTTTTACTATTTTTTTCTTGGTGGGGGAAGAGAGAGAAAGAGAGAGAGAGAGAAAGAGAGAGAGAGAGAGAGAGAGAGAGAGAGAGAGAGCAAGAGAGGAGAGAGAACATAAAATTTAGTAGGTATCCAACATTTTTCTTTTTGATTCTTTTTAAGATGCATCCTTTAAAAAGAGATGCAAATTCCTTCAGCTTCCTGTGAAGTAGATTAATGCAGAAGGCATCCCACACTCAGCAAATGTACCTTTTACATAGTCCTATAAAAGGAGGCTGCTCATAACGCTTGAAAATCTTGAGACTACACAGTGAATTTTCTCTATGGTCACATAAGTTTGTTTGATCTAAAGTCTTCACACTCACAGTAAGCACCACCTTGCACAGAATCCTGCATTTTTATAGTCTTTAAATTCTTTCTGGACATGCAAGACAGATAAAGAAGTTCCTACTTGACACTGCTCTAAAAAAATGCCATTTTAAAATTGTGGAAATATAACCTATTCCCTTAATAATTTATAAATGAGGTTAATTTTCTTTAGTGCTTTGTTTCTATAATAATTTCAAAGGCTTAGGAGTTTACTCCAATATTTGCAGTGTAAAAGTGTTTTAAAATAAAAGAAGGGAACTCTATCAACATTGAAATTTATACTTATTTCCATATTAAAACATTTAATGAAATGCTATGTAAATAGTATTTTAATGAATAATTTTTAGAAAATAAATTTGACTAATTTGAGATAGGCACTTTTGTGCAAATTTCCATAAAATCATTATGGAAATCAGTGTGGTGGTTCCTCCGGAAGACGGAAAAAAACTAACTTAATATCCAATTGTATCACTTTTATACAAAGCCACAGGATGCTTCATTCTATTACAGATAATTTTTCATGTTTGTTGCTTGCCTATTCATAATTCAAATGGAAACAACCTAGATATTAGGTGAGTGGATAAAGAAAATGTGGTGCTTTTACACTGTGTACTATTTGTCTTTAGGAAACAAAAATCATGAAAATTTTAGGTAAATGGATGGAACTAGAAGAATTCATCCTGAGTGAAGATTACCCAGACGCAGAAATGCAAAGATAGTATATATTTGTTGTTATATACATGTTAGCTGTTAAGTCAAATACAGACAAACTATCATCTAGAGAAACACCACGGGACTGGAAAGGACTGCCCTAGTAAGAGGAAATAGATTGCCTATGGGTGTTGTGGTTTGACTTGGAGTTCTCTCTATTTTGATGCTAATTCTGCTTCTGAAAGGATGGCTGCCTAGTAACGACTCAGGTGACCTTATCAGAAACTCCAATTTAATTTATAAAATAAAGGCAAGAGCGTGTGATTTGGGCAGGGGGAGAGGAGTTGGGAGAGAGGAAGAGGGGGAGAAGAGAGGAGTCACAGGAGAAGGAGAAGCTGCAGATATGGCATAGCAAAGGTGCAAGTGATGAGGGAGTTGAGAGCTGGGAATAGGACAGTGTAGTGGTGGATCTGCTGCCAATCTGGACGCCAGCTTTTTTATATTAATTGAGTTGCATTTTTTCTTTGTGCAGGGCAATCTGGGTTGGAGAGGTTACACAACATAGGAGGGTTTAAAATGAGGGATCAAACTGGGAGGGAGGGAAAGAGGAACAAAGTGATATAATATAGAGGAGGACAGCTAAACTAAAGGGTCATTTGAAGGGGTTATATGGAAACCTAATACATTGAAGCTTCCTAAATTATATACATATGTAACATGGTCTAAGTGAGATCTTAAATAAATGAAAGAAATAGACCTACAACTGGTCATCTATCATCAAAGGAAGCTCAGGAACCAGAAATGGATAATATCTAATCAAATTGTTGGGCCAAGGAAGCCCATAGGAATCCCAAACAACCCAGGTTATTGCAAGGATTCTTTCCACAAACTGTCCCTATGGTCCTTTTCACCAAGACTACATCTACACAACTCATTGAGTTTTGAGAAGATTAGCCAGTGACTTAACATTGGGGTTGACTAAAGCTTATGCTACTGGAATGTATTTGCATGCTTCAAAAGAGAGAAGAATAAACTAACAAAGTAAAAAAGCCTTGATCTGCAATGATACCTTCCTGCAATATATGTTCCTGGTACTTAAAAGGTATTTTTGCAACCTAGCAAAGAATAAATAATCCCTATAAACCATGCAGCCAATCCATTTATAATTTTGACCTTTAATTCAAGATATAGTAGAATAATAATGGCACAAACTTGTGTTAATAAAGAATGAATATCTGGTTTGCCTTAAGACCTACTCAAAATTGGAAATCACCCTGATGCTGTTTTGATGACCAAGAACCTATGAATATATAGCCCAGGATCTAGAAGAGAAAAAACAAATTCTACTGTTTGACAAAGGCACACTTCTGTCATAATGACTCCTATTGACATACTGCTATAATTATAGATCTATGCCTTGTGCAAGAAGAGACCCAAGAAACAAGCCTTCTAAAGCATGGCAAACTACTATGTAAATTCATGAGAGACTAAAACACTGTGCATGTGTTCTGCAATGATCTGCATCAGATGGGGCCCTGGAGCAAAAGGAAGTATTCCCACTCCTAATTCAGAAGCTATTCCCAATTGATAACACTTGCAAATGAAAATTATTTTTTCCAAAGAAGTCTCACAAATTGTGCAAACAATTATTAAAGGAAAGTCTGGCCCCATTTGGCAACAAAATATCACAAAGAATCAATGAGCGAGAAGATGATAGAAAATGTCAAAGTTAGTGAAAAGAATTTGAGAAAATGTTTAGAAAAAGATAGGTGAGATGCCAGGAGAAAAGTCATTAAACTCGAACAATGCTTCAACTGTGTGTCTTTATTAAGATGAGATTAGTAGCTTCATTTAAAAATTAAGACAATTTCAGAGGAACTCCATCCGTGTTGTCTTACTAACATTACTGCTTAAACAAGACCTGAACAAAGACAACACCAATAAACACACCAACATAGACAGAGGAAAGCTCAAGAGGCTTGAAACCTAGGTGAGAACTACAAGTAACCAAGGAATGCTTGGAGTAGGAGGAATAGTCTTCCTCAGGGAAGAGAATACCAATTGGTTATCCAGTACCAAATGGTTTGCCTTAAAAAAAAAAACCATACATCTACAAGTAAAACCATATGTACAGAATAGGCTGTATTCATATATTTATAAAGAATATATACACATAAACACATATAAATAAAGTGTTATGGATTTGAAAGAGAAAGTGGAAAGAGGGAGGATAGAGGAGGGAGAAAGTATGTAAGTATATATTGATCTTGAAAAATAATATAATGTATATGTGTAAATATACATATGTAAATATATGGGCAGAAAAATGTTAAGTGAAATAACTCTATTGAAAATAAACTGGGATTGGGAAATCTGCAACTGTATGAGGCTCAGAAAAAATTTTATTTTTGGTGACTTCTAAATGCCTCATTTGTTTGACTGTTTGTTTCTCCCTTATGTGAGAAACATTCTACCCTAATTTTATTGAGCAGATTCTCTATGCTTATATCTCTTATCTCACTCAGGCCTTTCTCTTTCCACTGATTTCTTTCAAAAATTGTAAAATGTATTTTCTTTTCATAAGTCTATGAAACATTTTG